>NC_088200.1:36005549-36305549 GCF_028769735.1 Zonotrichia leucophrys gambelii | reverse complement strand
AGTAATAGCTGTAAGTGGCCCCATATTTCCACGCAAAACAGCACCTTTACTTCCTCAGCTTTACAAAGGCCACAAAAACTGACTGTCTCTGTCTAGCTCTGTCAGTTGTAGTCAGCAGCAACTGTGTTTATCTTCCTCATCCCATCTTCAGAAGGATGGAAAAAAGGCACACATGGACTAAAACTAGAAAATTAGAAGCAAATCTTCCTCTGAAAAATAAACAAGTAAAATAATATGCAAGCCTCATATCAATACAATAAAAAGCTAGGAAAGAGTCAGACATCTTGTAAGCTGCTCCAGCTAGTAGGAAAAAAAAAAGGTTAGGAAGGTCTGGTATTTGTTTGTGTAGAAATCCTGCTCCCATAACAAAGGAAGAATAAAACATCAAAAAGAATATTTCATTGCCCAAAATCAGAATCAAGGATCTCTTCTGACTGACAGAATCAACTGACTTATGTCTCTCTTCCCCAAAATGAACCTCTTCTCCCCAGTGTTCATTCTTCCTTGTCATCCAAACAAATATTTAACAAAATCCTTAGTAGATTGATTCCTGAGCAGCTCTGTGTTTGCCTTTTGGTTCAGTAGTCTTATACTTGTGGATGGTTAATTTTTGTTTCCCACAATTGTCTGGGTATAGCCACTGCTGGTTTTGTTCAACCCATGACAACCATGTTATAAAAACCCATCCATTAATGTGAATCCACAAGGTATCACTAAACATGTTGCTACAGGACTCAAGATCTATGTCTGCAAACTTCAGCAAGAATGTCTCTAATAGCAGAAAGGAATTCACACACAACCTCCTCCCTGGTGTCATCTGTCCTCATCTCCATCAGCAATCATCCTGACACTCCAAGAACTCACAAATTTCTGTCAGCACACTGCACTTCCCCTGCTTCTCACTGTAATACATGCTTGTAAGACTGCAACTTCTAAGCTACACCTTCTAGTACCTAGGCTATCCAGGTGTACTTGAAGTCTTGAAAAAACAAACAAACAAACTGCTTTAAAAGCTTCAGTTACTTGTTTTCTCTGGAAATGCAGACATTGCTTGATTGCTAGTGGTGGGTTTGGATAACGTAAGTAAGCTACTCGTACTTCTGAACATACCATCTTACTGTACTTTGTTAAAAAGCAAACAAAACCCCCAACAACAAAAAGTACTAGTATTAGTAGAAAAAAGTATTCATACTGTTGACACAATATACTACCTTAAATCAGTGCTCAGCTTAAGAAGGAGTTGCCAGGAATCAGCTTATTATGTCCCGCTCCTTCAAAAAACTCCTTTCTGCAGCTTCAGACTAAATGTTGACAACATAAACTCCCAGTGTTGAGGTATCAAAAGAAATAAATTATTCCAACATTTTATAATCCTATAAAGTTGTCTGTGCTGCACTGTAGTAACATTTACATTGCTACTATTAAAATCCCCCACTATTTTATCATTATCAACTCACAAATTATTCAAATTCCCCAGTTATGGTTATTGCTGCATAACTCTACAACAGCTGTGAGGAGTATTATTCAACCTAGGAAACATTTCTATTTTGCAGAATATGCTGGCCGCAAAAGAGCTAGAAAAAAGACTGGCCTTCCAGCAAAGCACTTGCTAACTTAAGCACACTTCACATTTTTACACCTGGTGTTTTAGGAGCATGAAGGCAGCTAGGGTGAAGACAGCATTTCATACCATTCGAAGTTCACCGACTCTCCGTGCTGGGGAAAGGCCACCGCTGCACCAGAGCTCCTGAACTGGGTGTATTCCTCTAGCACTGCCTCAGGGGCTACTGATTCGGCAGAGACCACACCTTCACTGATTGTTCTTTCCCTTCAGTAATCCACAGAATTAAAGGAACCTAATTAACCACCTTTATTTTACATGTTTTGATGAAGCTTAGAAGAAAGGATAACAGTGAATTCAATTCATCCTGGTCCATAAAAAATTTCTAATCATAAGCAGTGGCAAGAGATGCCAGCCCTGTGACTACAGAGATGCCCTGTCCTACAGTATTCTGACACAAAATGTTAATGTGCACAAAAAAAAAAAAAAAAAAAGACAGAGAGACAGCTCAGATTTGAAAACAAAAATCAAAACTATTACTTTGAATAACTGTACAACATACAGTTCAGTATACAATGCAGAGAAATGGATTTTCCTAGATTTTCAATTCAACAAATCATTTGGAACTTATAAACTTATAATTCAAAACAATAGTAAGTTTTCCAGTTCACTTTGAAGGCAAAGAAACAGATATGTTAGTCCTGATAGTTCTCACTAATTTTATTGGGATTTTAGTAAAGATTTGAAAGCTCATGACTCTTTTGGGACAGGATTTTTTACATATTTTAGCAAGCTATTTAAAAGCTTCTCTGAAATCTCAGAGTCACTAGAGAACACCAACTAAATTTACAATGATCAAATAAATATATGCTGTCACATCCCATTGTTCAGGAAAAAAAAATCAGCAGTAGCAGACGAAACTGCAAAAGTATGAGAGAATAGCTACAAAGACACTGCATGTGCCATTTTGGTTATGTTTAAAACAATGCAGTAGAGGAAATACATTAGAGCAGGCTTTTCCACTCAGACTTGTTTAATCCACACTGCACCACCTGGAAGCATAAGTTTGACAGGAGGGTCGAATTCTGATTGAATAATTTATTTTTTTTAAATGTTTCTATCGTGAGAAAATTATTTTTGTTGTTTTTCAACAGGTTACAAAATGTTTATCTGAGAGACCTTGACTGACAAAAGCAGTTCCAAAGGGAAGCGCACACCTCTACCACTGCTGCCCCAAACATTCACAGACAAAAGGATGACAGTGGCTTTCTGGAATGTATAGTTGATACAATGTGAAGGATAAGTTACAATCTTGAGAGTCAGGAGTAAAGTATTTATCTGCGAGGAAACAAGAAGCTGGTATTTTGCATGGAAAAATATTTAAGGAATGCCCATGTGAAAATAAGCCTTAGTAGACATCACTTCAGCTCTAATGCCACATTTGTACTTGCAGTTTAGAAACATAATTGGCAACAGCTTTAAATGATCACCACTACTTGATATTCATTGCTTGACAGAAAATAGAGATTGATATAAAATCTTATCATATCTAAGAACGTAAAACAATGGAAGAGCATCTCTACTCTGGTAAATTTCTCTAGAATCATCAAATCTCATGTTTGTCCTTTAGTAATTTTGCATAAACATGAAAAAAAAAAGCATTAATAAGTGTTAGCCTTAGTACAGAAATGAACTCTGTCTTTCACTAGCAAAGACTGCACTGGACTAGATAGGCAAGTACAACTATTTAAAACAAATTGTGCTTATATGAATTGCAGATAAGAAGAGCTTTCTTCAAGATAATTTTGTATTATCTTTACAACACTAACAGACATTAAAAAAGGAAAAAAACTTGCACAAACACATAAACCTCCGCCTTTTTGATTATTAAATCAAAGAAATATTATCTACCTTGATGAGCATACTGAATAAATTAAGAGTATTTTCCAATTCATTTTGTAAAGTGTCTAGTTATATAACACTCCAAAAAGAGTTCTGGATCATACACTGCTAAAGAGATATTATAAACATACAGTAGAATCCCATCTTAATTACTCATCCTGCACAACAGGAAAGAAAGACACTGTAAAACATTTGATTCTGCATAAAGAAAATCATAACGAACATCAGACTGGAGAAGGAAAAACAAGGAAAGGACTTAAAACCTGCCTCTGTTAGTGGCTCTAAAAAAACAGTGTTGAAATTGAGATGCTCGCTGACATTAATAACACTTGAATTCCAACATTAATTTCATAAATCATTCTCTGCCCTAACATTTTTCCACTATGAAACAGGTGATGAATGTTTTTTTCACTAGCCACCAAGAGAAAAGGCAAGTTCTTTGGTACCTAGAGAAGGTCAATTAAACAAGAAAAGGTACCAATGTGGTTGAGGAAACGGAGAGAAGATGCACTCAGTTCCTATAGAGTTTGTTGGAGGAGGAAAACCACGGTCACTCTAATCTGCAGCAATCTTTTATAGGTCCTCCAGTGAGGCAGCACTGATTTTATTATAATGATCACTCTGACACAATTCTTATTCCCCATACAAACTGGTGAGCTTTGTACTAGGCTATGACCAATGGTACAGTCCAATGTATAAAATGAGTAAATGCAATTATGCAGAACAAGAAAAGAGTTCCCTCCTCCTGTGTTGCACGTACACAAAAAAGCAAGTATCAGCTGAACAGGGTCTCCACACCAAAGGTTAAGTTTCTAAATTTCTGATTATTAATAACTGAAAAGTCCACAGCTCAGAAGAGCTGAAAGACAATTTTTTAATCTCTTCCTCTAAACAAAGCATTAATACATGTATTAAATTGGTGAGTTAATATATTTTGTTTTCCATTAATGCTAGTAAAACCTTTTGCTCTAGCTCTCAGTGCAATCCACTTCCTCAGGCAGCATTTAACACTCATAAGCAGGATAGCCGTGCTACGTCAATGGATATCTTAGACAAGATGCTTCCCTATGTTTTAAGAGGAATGAACCAACCCTACCTCAAAATAAAACTGCAGAAGACTTACACATCACATGTAGGAAAACAGAAGAGTGTGAGTGCGTGTGCAATTGTGTGTGTCCACATGTATTTGCACACGCACACACAGCCATCTTTGTGGGAGACAGCAACTGTAGCATTGCAATTACTGTTTTCATACATGCGTAGAGGTGTATAGATGTATAAATGGCTCTTACACGTGTATGTGGCTACGACACGTAAATTTCAACGCTACAATAGAAGACCCCACAAAAGATGGCTGGTCCTGGCCAACACGGAGTGGTCTGGGCCAGAGCTCACACCGAACTCGGCGCGCCGCAAGCTCCGCCAAGGCCGGGGGAAGCTCGGGGGGTCGAGCTCGGCCGGCGCCCGCCGCGGGGGAGCCGGGCCGGTCCCACGGCCCGGCCGAGCCGCCTCCGCCCACCGGCCCGGCCCGGCCCGGCGCGGCCCTGCCCGCCCGCGATGGCAGCGGCGGGGTCGGGCACTGCCCGGGGCGGGAGAGCGCGCCCGGGGGGAGGCGGCGGCGGCGCGGGCGGGATGCGGCCGGACACCTGGAGCCCGGGGCGGCCGCGGAGCCGCGGGCAGCCCAGCCCAGCCCAGCCCAGCCCGCCCATCGCCTCCCGCCGAGCGCCCCCGGGCCGCCGCCGAGCGCCCCCCGCGCCCTGCCCCGCCGGGCCCGGCTAGGCTGCGGAGATGCGGGACCCTCGGCAGGTCACCGCGACACCCCGCCGCGCCTCACCTCAGCCGGCCGGGCGGGCAGCCTGCCGCGGCGGCGCGGGGATAAACGGAGAAGGAGGCGGAGGCGGCCGGGCTCCCTAACAGCGTTCACGGCACACCCCCGCTCACCTCCGACTTCGCCCGGTCCTGCTGCCCGGCGCCTGATATCATCTCCCCCGGCGGCCTCCCCGCCCCTCGCCGCTGACGCACTCCCGCTGATACGCCTGGAGCCGCCGCCGCTCGCCCCGCGCCGCCCGCCATGACGGCTGCGGGGACCCCGCATCGCCCCCCCGGCCGCGGCGGGTGTGGTACCCGGCACTGTCCCTGTCCACGGCCGGCCCCACGGGCAAAGCCGGTACCCACGCCGTCGCTCAGCACCGCTGGGCTGCTGGCACCTGTCCTGGGGCCCTGGCATACAGACGGAGCCCGGAGCTACCTCAGAAATCTGTGGTACTCGCAAGGAGAACGGAGAAAGGCTCCTGGTGTTGAGTTGCTCGCCACAAAGCTAGGGGTGAAATATCCCCTTTGCAGGAAAGGTGACCTCATGGACTCGGGCAGTAAGGATTGCTTCCACATTTCCAACAACTCACCGTGGACCAGCCCGAGCCCTCACCCCTCCTCCTGTTACCAAATTGGGGTGCTGATTCAACTCAGTTACTACTCAGTTACTCACAAGCCTATTTTCCAAACAGAAACATTAATCCCTGTTCCCCAGCACTGACCACTACTGGCCACAGCACCTGAGTATCCACCCCCAAGAAGACCTGTATGCCAGGAAGCTGAAGAGCACCAAAGTCAAATGAAGGAGTTGGTGAGAGGATAGGACTTGCCCTTGACTCTGGCTGCAAAATGTACCCTTGTTGTATAGCTACGATGCTTTGTTCTGAGAATGAGAAGTAGTAGGTGCACATATGTGATAACATCCATGGAACAAAGGAGGCTGGGCACAAACTGGGGTCACTGCCCAGAGGCAGCAGCCATTTCAAGGGCTTCTTAGTGTTATTTGCCAAAGACAGCCCTGTAACACCAGAGGAACAGGGACCAGAGGAACAGGTATTCAGTGTATTTGTAATGATTATATGCTTGTCCAAATGTATTGGGTTGGTGTAGCAAGGTTTTGGTCATGGGGAGGCTGCAGGAGCTCATGAGCTCTCTGAGAAGCTGCCAGGAACTTCCCCTGTGTCTGACAGAGCCCCTGCCAGATGACTCCAAGCTGGACCTGCCAGTGGCCAATGCTGAGCCCATCAGTGATTATGGTAGCACCTCAGGGGTCATTTGTTTGAGAAGGGAGGAAACAACCTGCACACCTCCAGCCCAAGAGAGGAGTGAAAACATATGAGAGAAGAAGACTAAAGCTATTAGAAAGAAAGCATAGAAAGCATATTAGAAAGGAGTGCAACTAAGATGGTGAAGGGCCTCGAGGGGAAGCCTTATAAGTAACACCTGACATCACTTGGTTTGTTCAGCCTGGAGAAGAGACTGAAGTGAGACCTCATTGTGGCTACCAGCTTCCTAATGAGGGGAAGAGGAGGGGCAGGCACTGCTTTCTTCTCTGTGGTGAAGAGTGGCAGGACCCAAGGGAATGGCCTGGAGTTGTGTCAGGGGAGGTTTAGGTTGGATATACTCGAAGAGGGTCCCCAGGGTAGTGGTCATAGCACAAATCTGATAGAGCTCAGGGAGGGTTTGGACAATGCTCTCAGGCACATGGTGTGACTCTTGGGTATGGTCCTGTGCAGAGCCAGGAGCTGGACTCCGTGGTCCTTGTGGGCCCCTTCCAACTCAGCATATTCTGTGACTCTGTGAGAAACAGCTCTGCAGACACTGAGGACCGTGAAGAAGGAGGTGGAGGAGGTGCCACAGGCACCAGAGCAGATGTTCCCCTGCCACGTGTGGTGAAGACCTGCAGCCCATGGTGGAACATGAGATCCATTTGAAGCCTGTGGTGGATGGCTCACACTGGAGCAGGTGAATCCCCAAAGAAGGCCTGTGATCCCATGGCAAACCCATGTTGGAGCTTCTGCCATCCCCTGTGGACTTCTGTCAAGATCTGTGGACCTGTGGAGAGACTAGCCCATGCTGGAGCAAGTTTTCTACCAGGGCTTGTGATCCCAGGGACAATGCAAGACTGTGCCTGGGGCAGTCTGCTCCTGAAGGACTGCTTTCCAAGGAAGGAACCCACTCTGAAGCAGGTTGTGAAGAACAGAAACCCATGGGAAGAGCTTATACTAGAAAATAGGGAGGAGTGTTTTCCTTAAGAGGCACCCCATGCTGGAGCAGGGAAAAGTGTGAGGAGTCCTTCCCCTGAGGACACAGCAGTAGCGATAGCATATGGTGAACTGACCACCACCCCCATTCCTGTCACCCTGTGCTGCTTGGGTGGAAGAGGTAGAGAAAATCAGCAGTGAAGCTGAGTTTGGGAAGAATGAATGGGTTGTGGCCAAAGTGCTTCTAAGATTTGGGGTTATTTCTCATTATCCTACTCTGACAGGATTTGTAATAAATTAAATTAATTTTCCCCAAACTTGAATCTGTTTGGCCCACAGCAGCAATAGGTGAGTGATCTCTCCCTGCCCTTATGTTGACTCAGAAGCCTTTTTGTTACACTTTTTCTTGCTTGTCCAGATGAGAAGGGGAGAGACAGAGCAGCTTTGGTGGGCACCTGGCATCCAGGCATGATGAACCCATCACACTAAAATGATGTAACTTTGCTGAAACAGATTACAAGTCAGGGGCTGGGATGAAGCATCAACAGAACTTGTTTTGAATGAGCAGTCATCTTAAAACTTCATTTATGACACTGTTTGACAAAGTTCTCTCTCTCAAAGTTTCTCTTTTCTAGAGAAAATGGTCAAATGTTTATGCTCTCCTAATTTCTTATCCTAGTTAGAGTAATACTGATTATATTTTACACTTGCATTTCAAAGGAAAACATTTTTAGTGCAGCGTTATGTAGTGGAAATTGTTCTGCAATATGTAGTATGCAAAATAAGATACCTTAAAGGAGTAAGATTACAAACAAAACCTGGCAGGAAATTCCTAAAATAAGTTCCTCTGCTTCCTGTATTTTTTGCTTTCACAACAAATGAATGAAAGAACATAGAAATTGGTGGTAGTTTTCTACCTGCATTGTTGCTAACAGTTTCTTTGAAGAACCAAGAACCTTTGGACTTCTTTGGAGAAAAACTTTTTGTCCACGATCATTTACTAGACATTTTAAAGGAGACTTGGACATTCACAATATAATTTAATAAACATATTTACCGTCTCAATTGTTTGAGATATGGACATGCTATTAAAATTCTCCCATAAAACCTTTTAGGAGAGGAAATAAAAGGCAAAAAAATTAATTCATGCAGAAATTCTCCAATAAATCACTGCCTTTGCAGGTCATCTCCAATATTGCTTAGAAACATATTTGCATGTAAATTTGTTTTTAAACTATTATTATTTATATCATGCCACCTCTTGTATCTGGAGGAATCTCCATGCAAGCCCCACATTTTCTACTGTTGTGTGAGTTACAGAGATCTTGACAAAAAATTCTTGTTTAAGACTAGTGCTTTTTCTGGTAATCAAATTAATCTCACTGGGGTCTCTTTTCTCTTCTCTTCTCTTCTCTTCTCTTCTCTTCTCTTCTCTTCTCTTCTCTTCTCTTCTCTTCTCTTCTCTTCGCTTCTCTCTCTTCTCTTCTCTTCTCTTCTCTCATGCTTATATTGTAAATTTTTAGAAGCATGTTCAACCTCACTAGTACAAGTATCCACACCAATACCATTAAGTAAGTGCAGTGGGAGACCTTACACACTACAACACATAGTGCTAGGATGATCCTCTGGATATATGTGCTGTAGATCACAGACAAACACACACAAACCCACACACACACACACACACACACACACACACACATTCCCATCTGCCAGACTTTGGATCTCTTTCAACATTTTGGTTTCCCATGGTAATTTTTACCTGGAAGACCATACACCATGACATTCGTGGCAGTACATAGGAGAAGGTTGTGCTCCCACTACTAAAAAGTTTGTCAAACCTTTGCATTGAAAAGAGAATGTAGACATGGAAGGTCTTACATCTTACCTGGTATTTTCACATCTTCTGCCTCTGATACCTTAGCACAATTGATACCTTCCAAAGAATGGAAGAAACCCCAGTAAAATTGTCTGGCACATCTCGCTGTCAGATGTTTTTCTAGGCTAATTTTTCATCTCTAGTGACAAGATGCCTGCAGCTTGCCTAGGAAGACTTCCAGATTTAAGGTTTTTCCAGTAAAAGCAACTAAAAGGAAAGGTAGCAAGTTCTAATTGGCCACAGTCATGAACAGTGTCTGCTAAATATGTACAAGCACACTGTGCAGCATGCTCAATAGGAGTGTGCCAGGGTAGCTGCAAGACGTGCATCTGACCATGCATTCAGCATAACTCCTGTGGCTTGTACTCCAAACATTCATTCAAGTGACACAGGTGCTTGGAAACACAGAATCATCGAATTTTTCGGGTTGGAAAGGAGCTTTAAAGATAATCTAGTTCATCTGCCTCTGGTTTGAGCAGGGACATCTTCCACTAGACCAGATTGACCAGAGCTGTCTGTCTTGACCTTGAGTGTTTTGAAAATGGGGCATCAATAACTTCCCTGGGCAACCTGGTCCAGTGTCTCCAAAACCAAACCAACCAACCAACCAACCAACCAACCAAAAAAAAAAAAACCAAAACCCACAAACAAACAAACAAACAAACACACACACACCCCAAGACAAAGTCATAGAAATATATTAATTAATAGACATAACAGCTAATGAGCATGAGACTTTTCAATAGAGAAAATCAAGAATTTAACATGCAAAATACTGGGTCAGGTAAGAATTGTTGGCAGATATTGCTGGGTGGCTTTGATGTCTATACTCCTGCTGAAGGACACAGGTAGGGCTAGCAGGATTTGGCAGCCAAGTCATTTATTGCTAATGACTCAGTGCCTAACCCATGTAGGAAAAGGACAACCCTGTTCTTGGCAAGATTTATGTGACAGACCAAAGCATAACAAAACAAACATACAAAGCATGCAATATCATAGCTACTGACCACTTCTATTTCTTTGTTTTCATCCTCAGAAAATGGCAATCCTAGGAATATTAATAAATTTTGTGGAAAGAAAGGCTTAAAGAAAGAAGCATGCATCTGCATCTTCCTTTTACTAACAAGTTCTTTGAAAGCACATCAAGCAGCTATGTCAGGTCCAACCACCCTCCTTTCTCTTCCTTATCCTTACCCACCATCCTCCACAGCAAGAACAAATGCAGCATCTGCACAGATGTGTTCATTCCAGAAGGAGTGATGTTACCTCTTCATCTTTATTGGCGATATATTTCCACCCAAGTGATTTATTAGCAAAAGTCTGTATGTTCCGCTATAGTGGGTTGATCTTGGCTGCTGTCACATTCTCACCAAGCCACTCTACCACTCCTCCTTCTTATCTACACAGGGAAAAGAGAATAGAATGAAAGACTTGTGGGTTGAGATAAGGACAGGGAGGGATCACTCACCAATCACTGTCAAAGGACAAGCAGGCTCAAATTGGGGTATTTAATGTAGTTGATTGACAAGCATGTCAGAGGTGAAAAACAGGAAATAAGAATAGATCTTAAAAACACATTTCCCCTTCCCCTCCCTTCTTCCCAAGCTCAGCTTCACTCACAATTTCTCTACCTTCTTTCCTAAAGTCTCACAGGGGAACATGGAACCAGAGTTGCAGTCAGTCTATCATGCATTGTCTCTGCTTCTCCTCCCTCCTCCCACTCTTCCTTTGCTCCAGTGTGGAGTCCCACACTTGGCAGAACAATTATCCACAAATTTCTCCACTGTCAGTCCTCACCATGAACTGGGGTTCTTCACAGACTGCTTCAGCATGTTCTGTTCTAGGGTTCTGCGATGGCTGCTGTGTGCTCTGCCTGGGACCTCCATGGGCAACCTCACCATTGTCTTCATCACAGGCTGCAGGGGAATCTCAGCTCCAGCATGAGATTCATCTCCTCTCCCTGCTTCTTCACTGTCCTCAGTGTCTGCAGAGCCTCTGACATTTTCTCACTCCCCTCACATATATGCCGTTACTCTTTCTTAAATACACTATCACAGAGGCACTGTGATAACAGCTAAACACCACTGATGTTTAGCTCAGCTTTGGCCATTGGTGGGTGCATCTTGGAGCCACCTAGATCTGCCTCGGCTGGACATTAGGGAAGCTTTTGTTAGCCTCCTAAAGAAGCAACATCCTCCTACCAAATCCTTGCCACACAAACCCAAGACAATCACTATCACACTACAAAGTCTGTCTCTCTCTTCTTACATTCCTCTAGCAAGGCTAAAAACATCTCCCTTTTTGGTCAGCTTATTTCATACATGAAAGGATTTTTATTTTTATGTGTCTTTGGAAGTTTCACTATCCAATGCATGCAATAGAGATAGCAGTACTTCAGTTAACACTTCTTTTCAATTTCCAGTTTCATAGTCTGAAATCTCCCTTTTCCCTCCAAGTACTGTAGGAGTTTTACTTTCCCAGTCTGACCTTATTTTGCTTTGCCCCTATTCTCCCAAAGACTCCACATTCTGTCTTCATTTTTGCATGATTTTAACAAGCTTTACCAGGAGGTGAAAATTTTGAAGCATTTTTGAATTATTTCATAAACTTTTGTCTGCGTCTTCCATTTCTTGACAAAAGCTTCTCATTCCCCAAGTACAGAAGGGCATTTATAGGTGAACCAAAGTTCTCTAAATGAGCAAAATAGAAAGCTTTCTCCTGTAAAAAAACTGTGAAACTGAGAATAAAATCTGGACAGCTCTTCCTTATCTTGTGTTGAGGAGTCACTTCATACATTTAGAGCTCTTCTGACCTCACACAAAGGGAACTGGATTGTAAGTCACCAACAGAGACTCTCTTGCACCGTGTTGATGTTGCAGTCAGAGGTGTGGCTGACACACAGGCAAACACATTAATGTGCTCAGTGTGCAGGCCTTTAACCAGGACAGCTCTTTTATTCATAGCAAGAGGGCATTAATAATGCAAAGACCTGTGACTGTTTTGAAAGATGCCACATGGAGTTGTCAGTGTCTCTAGAGGAGCTCCACCATAGTGCAATCCAAGAGAAGACACTTCATAAGGCCTTTAAAACATCTTTAGCATTCTAAGACTGGTCAAATTTTTTTACTCAAACATGTAGGTTGATTTTTTCATTTCATCCTCCACCTCTTCCAATTAGGACTGCCTGCAATCAGCAGCCTGAGTTCTGCAGGATTTATATGCCCTACTCCCCCACTCTCCCAGTACAAAGGTCTTATTATGCACCTAATTTGAAACCTGGCCTTGTGGCTCCTGCCCTCTTGCTGGCCCCATGACTTACTGTTCCTTCTGGCTGCAAGATGTAGGGCCCCTCACAGCTTTCCTCATGTGAAATGAAATATGGCAGCAGTCCCATCTGCTCTGTGCAGCAGAAAGTCAACAAGTCATTCAGTAGTCACACTCCTTGGGAGTTAGCGAGGCCCTTATCAGGGCACACATGGGAAGAATCAGGGAAAAGACACAAAATGAAAAAATGTAAAGTAAGCTGAAAAACTTGGATCTAATTTGCCATATATTATTTAAATGGTAAAGAGCAGAAAGCATTAAAGTAAGCAAGGTCAATCTATCTCACTATGTAGTGGCAAATTCAGATTGAGCTCAGAGGGTTAGAGCAGGGTGTTAATAACACTAAGGTTCAATCCCTGCATTGGTCATTCATTTAAGACCTGGGCTCAATGATCCTTGTGGCCATTTTCCAACTCAGAATATTCTGCAGCAATGACAGGAGCAAGCTGATCTGAAACAATTCTTCTTGTGGGTTTAAATAATCTATAGCAACTACCTATGAAACTACCTGTCCTGGTTTAGGTCAAATCTGAGAGAACACCTTCAAAGGTGTTATTCTAGAAAGCAGATTTAAGTAGCCCTTTCCCCATCTGGTCTGGGAAAATATTTATTCGGAGAAAAGTAGAAAAACCTGTTTATTTAACAGGCAAAGCATTCACCAGCACAAGAAACGAACAATATTAAACAATAAAACCTCTTGCCAATGTGAAGAGATGACAGACTCAGAAAGGCCCCTTGGTGGGCTGTAGCTTGGCTCACTCAGTCTCTTACCAGTCCCTCTGGTGCTGGAAATGCCTCAGCCCAGGCCTGGCCCAGTGGCCACAGGCACGAGCTGCCCGTGCTCCGCTGGGTGCTCAGTCCAGAGCAGGTCTGAACAGTTCCAATAAAAAGAGAAACCACAGTCTAGGGAACTTCTCTGCCTCAGCTGGCTAAAAACTAACTAAAAAGCAGAGGAGAGCTCTGTCCCGCTGTCTGTCTGTCTGTCTGTCTGCAGACAACACAGTCCAGGAGCAGGATGCGGGGGAGCAGGTGCAGGTTCTGGTCACAAACTGCGCACTTCTTCTCTCTCCCTCTTCGATCTTGGAACCAGCCTTAAAGGTGCAAAACTCATTTCTGGGCTAAACAGACTGATGGGGATACGAGCACCAAAATGTCACCCCAGGATACTACCTTTACCCAGGTTTGAATAAGGTGACTGTAGAGTTACCCTTTTCATAAAAAAATCCACAAACCAAACTACTCTGCTGTTACCCTAACTTTTGCAGAAATACACACATTTTCCTTGCACTTACATGATACTTTTTTTTTGTAAATACCAAAGAAGTTCCCCATGGCTCCCTTCAAATCCTTTCTTAATGCATCTATTGTTTGTGGTAGCTGCACACACCTGATAGAAGATGGGTAAGACAGACAACTCACAGCCTTGGCTACTCCTTGTCAGACACTGTTGTGTCCCTGTTGCCTCATACTTCTTCTGTCAGCCTATAAATCCCCATTATTTCCTTCCCTATCATGAGACTGTCAATTCTTTAAACAGAAACCATCTTCTGGTCATTTATAAGATTCACTTATGAGAGGATTAACATTCTATAGTAGAGAAGGAAAAATGAAGGATTGCCTTTGCCCTAAAACACCCCACACAGATTACCACAGTCAAATGATAACCCTGAACCCAGGATTTATCCTGTAGCTTCTACAGAACCAGAAGACCCATAGATGGTTGTGCAGGTGGCAGGAATGTGGCTTACATCATGTTTTTGAAGATAAAAATGTCTCACTACCTCTTCTTTTTACTCACCTAATATAGTTATTTTAACATGGGTAAGTTTGTGTGTGGGTTTTTGAAAATTTTTTAAAGAATATTGAAATACAACTAAATAAAAGGCAAGTTACTGTTGTTATACTTAATTTTACCATACAGAAATAGGCATTGCGATATAGAAGTCTGACATGGGTAAGAATGAAAACAATTGCTCTAACAGTGCATACTTTTAATATAAAAGAGCAGGAAAACATCAAATTCTTGGTTTCACCCTCAGGTTATCTACGTATATTTATTGCTACAAAACACAGACTTGCTTACTTGTTAGCACTTCAGTGACCTTACCTAATTTATCAGAAAAAAAAAGTTTCGTTTTTACTGCCCAAATTCACAGCAAAAATTGCTTTTAAAATTCTCTTGCAGCTCTCCCTATGCACCATGTTTCTATACATTGATTGCCCATTGGTGCAGAGGGTGTGCCTGTTCATCCTGATGCACAGGACAATGGTGACAGTGGCTGTCACTGCTCTGTGGCTGTGCCTACACTCTCAAACTCCAGAGGGAATGTCCATGCTTCTGCTGTGTGTTTCTGAAGTGAATATATATAGATCTCAAGTCTTAATTCTTGCAGTCACTATCAACGAGCATTCTGTGTGAGGAAGAGGGATACTTCAGTGTCAGGTGTCCTGTGGGGTTTCCTGAGAAGCAGTCTGCACAGATAGGTAGGAGCTATGGGCTCAGTGACCTAGTCTTGAAGGTGACACTTGAACTCCAGTCTCAAATGTACTTTCATGTTCCATTCTCTTCAAATTATGCACAGCCTTCAACATTTCCAAACACAAGAGATTTTCATCCTGAAAAATCAAGAGGATGAGCAAATGTAAATGTAGAATAAAATGAAACTGTTGGCTAAGTGACTCTGACCATGTATAACCTTAAAATGCTACAATACCTGTAACCTTAATTCAGGTCTTAATTTTTGAGAATTCAGGTCTTCATTTTTCTCAAACATTTGAGAAAGTTTGAGTAGAACCTCCTCACCTGGGAAAAGGCAGATCTCAACACCTGCCAAAGAAAACATTTCAAGTCTCTGAGAGGAGTGATCTGCAAGAACTGTTCTTCTTTGAAGCAGTTGTGATCAGGAGCCCTAAACCTCAATTTGTCTACAAACAAAGGAATTAAAGAGTATTCCTTAAAACAAAGATAATCTTTAGTCATAGGTGTTATGTAGTCAAGCTTTATAACAAAACAAAACAAATCAAAACAAAACAGAAAACAAAACACCCAACTTCTTTCTTGATTAGCATTCTGCTTGTTTAGCATTCTGCTTGTTCAGAGTGAATGCTGTACAGAAATTTAATACTTGTGTATGTTCCTGCAGGACCAGGAGCTATGTTTGTTTTAATTTTTGATGGTATATTCTTTATATAAGTGATAGAATGACAGCTACATTATCCAGGTAGAAAAGTAATGATTTCTTGTTTTTTGTACACACAGCTCTTGCTTTGCCTACAATTTACATAAGTAAATTGTCTTTACTTATGTCCCTAAGTTTTCTCACTTGTACCATTCTGATTCTCCTGCGTCAGGAGTGGAGGAGGAGGGTGGCATGTGAGTGAGCAGCTGTGTCAGGCTTTTCTGCCTGCTGTAGATAAACCACAAACTATGATAAGGGTACTGGGAAGAGCATTGGGGATTATTTAATACTGAATTAGTGTTGGTTAGGGGAGAAAGCAAGAGATCAAGATGTTTAGGGAGGACAAGTATGGGAAATAGAAGGATAAGAGAATAAAAGGCATAGTCACAATTTAAACATGTTGATTGCTGCTCTGCTTACTTCTCTGGCCATGCCATGTGCCTGGTCACAACACTCAGGTAGTGTTGTCTTCCCACTAAAATCCATTCCTTCCTGGGTGAAGGACTGTCTATTCTGTGTGCACATGCAGGCATGGGTGTCTGAGGGCCAGCTGCACCAATGGCCTGCACTGTTTCCTTCTCTGGCTCAGCAGGATGGAGCAGGGACCATGTGTCACGGGAATCCTTTTCAGCCACAGTGCCAGGGACTGGCATGGGTGCAGGTGTGCAAGCTGGCCACTGTAGGCATTGGGAGGCCAGGCCAGAAAGGAAGGGTTGGGGTCAACCAAAAGACCTGTTTCTATCTGTCTGTCTGTCTGTGTGTCTGTGTGAGACAGCTGGAGACAAGAGGATCCAGGTGACACTTACTTGGGGAGCCTTAGTTATGTCCATGAGTAAAGCTGCAGGCACTGGGAGCATGAGTGCAGACGTGCCAGTAACCATGTAAGCTAAGGATCCAGGAACATTTAGAGAGAGTTTCAGTTATTGGACCAATCTGTATTTTGTTTGAGCATACAGATATGTATGACCTTCATCCTGATGAGCCAGAGAAGGCAGCAGTACAAGGCCATCTGTGCAGTTTGTGTGAGTGGTGCATTTTTGTGTCTGAATCCATCAAAGTGGCTAGCTTTGTGCATTTGCATATATATGTGTGTGTGTATTGTATACAAGTATCTGAGTACAAAAGTAATATATGAATATGAGTGTGAAGTCTTGGAAGGGCCAGGCAGAGTGGAGCTGCAATGGCTCTCCCTTTGTTGGACTACCTGATACACCCTCTCCATTACTAGGTTTTGGTGTCATCTGAATACAATTGCATTGCAAAGAGTTTTTATTTTGTTTATAATAATAAAATCTCACCCCAGGCTCAAATTGGAGAGAGATATTTTGGATTCTTGTTTCAAATTAAAAGAATAAGAACCCCAAATACAAGATATTTAATGGGGAAAAAAGAATTCCTCATCATATGCATTTCTGAGAGTCTCTGGCATTTCCAGAAAGGGTAAATAAATTACTAGAAAATTTGCATTAGTATATACTTGTTAAGCTGTATTTGAAATAAAAAAAAAGAATGGCCGCAGGTTAAAATGAGCAAGCAATTCCATGGTACAGTTACCAAATACTGGTATCTACATTGTCAATAATTTCAAAAGGCCCAGGATGACCTGAGGAGAATACCCTCATTTTACCTCAATCAATTATGCTGCAATTGAAAAGTTGTTGTCCTAGTTCCACTGCAATTAAATCTCTGCACATTAGTCCCAGTGAAAGTATCCTCTCTTACAACAGGCCTTGTGTACAATAATAAATGAGGAGCAGACTGCTCTGGTATTGTATTCCTGTTTAATGGGCACTGATACACAATGGGATGCCCAATATCCTCCTGGTGCTGCTGGAGTTGAGGATTAAGCCACTGAGAACACAAGCAGCAGTTTAGGACAAGAAGTGTCTCCTGTCCTGTCCTCCTGAAATTGTATGCCAGAATTTAAATAGGCAAAATCAGCCATCCAGACTGGTATTAGAGTGGACCAGAACAAAAAACATCCCAGCTTGCTGCTTTTCTTTTTTGTTTTTTTTTCCCATGGAAGATCCAGAGACATCTAAAAAGCTTTTGTAAAGGTTGTCAAAAAAAGTTGAACTTTATTTCTGCTTGTAGACTTTAGATTTTTCTCAGGGCATTTTAGTTTTCTGAGATACTGCACAATTAATTCAGGCATAAAACACAAAAATCACATGTGGTAAACTAACAATTTGAGTTTCCCATTTAATGCTGCATCTAGAACTCATCCTAAAGTCAAAGCAGGCTGTCTAAAGAGACTTATTCAAGAAGATAATAATAATTTTATTAATCAAAGTATATTACAAATCAGGTCTCTACAACCTCATCAGTGGTAAATTCTTTCATAAGCTTAAATTTAGCTTAGCAAGTTCAATGTAGACCAAAATAATCCTCAAAATCAAAAAGTCAAAGGTGGGTATTAATAAAAAATACTGCCCTTGCTTGACTCCATGAATAAATTTGATCTTTTTAAGTAGGTCCATATCTTGTATATTGACACTTTATTTATGATTCACATTTATTTATGTTTGAATGTACTGTGTTCTCAACAATACAAATCGAGATCTATACCTAGGCTTTCAAACACCTATGAATAAATCTAACATAATACTTGCATATAGATTTTGTTCATTTCAGTATTTTGCTCATCATTCCATCCCCTTAGCTGTGCTCCCAAGAAATTCCCAGAGTTTCAGGACTCAGAAATGCCTGTAGTGTGATGATGTTATATGAAATTCCTAAGGCAGAGCTCACTGGTCCCTCTCTTCTCAAGAAGAGGATTGTTCACCTTTGTGCTGGAGCTCACTCTGTGCCCACTAGCCAGAGACTGAGTTTTGCATCTCCCAGCTGACTCCAGTCACCCTGTTCTTCTAAAGATCTTCTAAGCATTCTGATGTTTACATTTTTGTAATGAAGCTTCTCACGCACTTTTCATGTAAATAAGGATTGTTTTGCATTCCTTCTAGAAGAAGAGAAAATTAATAGACTGTTAGTTTGGCCAGTGTGGTTGGAGAAGTAACAATTTCATCCTCCAGTCCATGGTCACATTTAAAATTCTATAAACATCAATTAAAACATCCAGCTCCAAAAATAAATAAGCTTTTTTTACCTTAGACATCTCAGCATGTGAGTATCATTTATTTTGTGTCATATTGTGACAGACTCCTGCAATGACCTTCACTAAAGCAGTTTGGCTGTCTGAGGGGAAGGAGCATGAAGTGTAAATCTGACCAGTGTGACTACTGAAATAATTAATGTCTTGGAAATGCAACGGTTGTTCATTATGGTCATCAGCACCTAAACCAAAATAAAACCACAGTGAATTGTGAAAGCACTCCAGATATGCATAGGTCACTTTACAGTAGGGAGGGAGAAAGAAATTAAAAGTGACACAGAAAGGAAGAAATAACATTTTCACATTTCTCCTGCTCATTGCTTCTTCCAATCCCCAGCAGAGGCTTTTGGTGGAGGTCTGTTGAACTCATGTTTCTCACTTGTCAGCCTTGTGGCTTCAGAGTCTGCAGATCAGCTACCACACAGAAAGCACTGCTCCCTGTTTACACCACCAGCCTCACCCCTGGATATGTACCGGGATATGTGCTTCATAGTGCTTTCCTCTCAGACTGCCTTTCACTGCCCAAGAGACAAGCTGGGCTGTTTGCCATCTGACGGTGAGGGAATAATTTTTTTGCACTGTTCTGAAAAGCAATCACCTTCCACCTCTCTCCATTGTCTCAAGGCAGGAGGGAGGACATGGAGAGGTCTTGTCTATGTCTTTCTCAGTTTCCTTAGATGAACTTGCTAAGTGCATGCAAGAAGGGAGTTGCTGCAGCCTTCATTCTGCTTTTTCAATAGCTTCTCCTATTTCAGACCAAGCCAGACATACAAACCTTGTAACAGAGGCCAGACAGAATTGCTAATCACACTCTTCCATTTGCTTCTCTTCTAGGAATTTCTGCTGTACTACACCGTACTCCATGCACCATCACTCACACTGAAAGTCCCCTAACTAAAAAAGCCTGAGTGGTTGCTAATGGAAAATCATGGAAGAAGTTACCAATAAAAGGCAACATATTATAGTGCTTGTTATCTCTCTGAATACCTCGTTGTATATTGATGGGACTAGTGTCCCCATTTCAGGTCTCTAAGCCTGACATGGGCACACTGCCATGAGGATGCTTGAGCAGGAGAATAACAAGTTCATCACAGGAAGACATGCAAAACAGACACTGTCAGAGGGACCATTTTGTCACCTGGGTGCAGGACAGAAGTCATACAGGTGACTTTCTGCTACTTAACAGCTGTTCTCCTCTGCGAGCCACTGCGATTACTCTCTTGCTTTTTATAAAAAATAATTATTTACTTAGTAACTATACATCTAGCCACCTAAGAAAGGGCAATTATTTCTGGAAAATCTTTGGGTTGGGCATGACAATTAAATATGATTCCTTCAAAATGTTTTTGCTTCAGCTACAGCAAAACTGAGCTCCAGTCTCTTATTCTGTCTGAAGTCTATGTTGAATTCACTATGCATTAGTATACTGTGAAATGTATGATTATATTCCATCACCAGTGCAATGTGAAAGGTGTTGGTTTTTTAGGCAATTTATTCTTAATTCTGTATGCCATGGTTTATTAGCTGAAAAAAGCATAACACACATGACTGACAGCAGTAAAAGTGTTAGTTGGAATCAGATTGACCCTGGGTTTAGTTTTAATCAGATTTAACAAAGACAGATAGATTAGACTGGAAATAGGGAGAAAAAGAAATAAAAGGGTCACACTGGTTGGAGTGTTAAACCAAACTGCTTCTTCTGTCCCTGAATGAAAACAAAAGCAAGTTTTGTTGCAAGTCCCTTGTTTGTCTTCAGTAGTGTAGCATTTTGTGGAAGAGATGCAAGGGAATGGAATGCACATAAAATTCTTCTGTGAAAGGTCAGGCTGAGAGTCACAGACTCAGAAGAAAAACAGAAAGAAAAATGCAGCATCAAAGAACAGGCTTGAAAGCTAGGTATGAGTGTCAGCTGAGATTCTAAATGAGTTGATACACACTTACAATAACTATGGTTTCCCAAAATGGCTTATGGGGAAGAGAAGTTACACTGGGAATTACACAATCTACTCTCATTTGTTAAAGAAGTAAAGAGCTGACAGTATTTAGTGATAAACCTTAAGATACAGAAGGATTATCTGTTTTTTTCAAGGTATTATTTTAAGGCAAAGCAAAGCCCACATGGAGATCTGTATGACAATTCTTGAAACACAGTCTGGTTGATGAGTCAAAGCTAAGAAAGCAGAGCATCTTGTCCAATCACTGTAGTCAGCTGCTTCATCCTCAGGCTAGGTTTCATCTGGAAAGAAATTAGTCATGTCTCAAGCATTAAAAAATCTAGTAGGTAGTATAAGGAGAGGTCTTCAAATTAGAGCATGGGAAAAAACATTAAATCAAAACATTTATGTAACTGCAAAATAAAAGGCTGCAGAAAATAATTTTCTTACTAGGAAAATCACTCTAGCACGGAGCAAAGTGTGCATTAGCTAGCCCTCAATTAATGTGGTACAAATACGAAAGGCAAAATATAATACTTGACAAGAATAGTATAGGCAAATATTTAGATTTAGATTTAGAGTTATAATTATATTTAGATTTAGAGTCATAGTTATAGTTATATTATTTATATTTATATTCTACATAATGCCAAATATAACATTTCTAATTTTATTATTCAAATTATCCTCTCAGGTTAATAATTAGCTGGTTGTCAGCTAATTTTCAAGATAATTGTGTGTGCTTAATTAATAATTTGTATGTGATAACTCACTGGTGTGGCAAATTTAGTCAAAGGCTGAATCCAAATCATGTGACTATCTAGTTGCTATCTCCTTACATGTGTTCAAGTGAAATAAGTATTCAAGTGCTGTTCTTAAGAGAAAACTTACTGTGATACAAGGTGGGCATGTTCATGGAGTATTTCTCCCTCCTCTCTTTGGCTGCAGTCGCTGCTGTCCAGTAATGCTTTCCCCCTTGTCCAATACATTACACCAGAAGTGCTACCACCATTGCTGACGGGCTCAGCCTTGGACAGTGGCAGATTTACCTTGGAGCTGTCTGGAACTGGCTCTGTCACATACAGGGGAAGCTTCTGGCAGCACCTCATGTAAGTCATCCTCATAGCCCCAGGCTGTAAAGTCTTGCCTTGCAAAGAGAATACATTTTTGTTTTTCTGTTATTTTCTTTGTTAACTCTAAGAAAAATCAGTTTCAGATGAAGACTTCAGAGAAAATTTTCTAAAAATAAGTTTAGTTTGGGTTGTGGGCTACTATCCCAGTTGGCCTTCAGGGCATGCTGACATGTCCCTGTGGTGTACTCACAACTTCTACACTGACAAACATCCCTATGCTGGTGTCATATTTGGTTCTCAATTAACACGGGATACATGGAAAAACGTGCATGGGTAGTATTCAGTAATTGCTGAAGCAACACTTTGGTAGCGGTAGGGAATACTTTAGCTACCGTACCAGTTAAATTATAGCAGTTTCAGGAAAAAAAAGCGCCTTCAGACATCTTTGAAAAGCCAAGCCATATGAAATGTTTCCAGGAGATGGTGCTATTCTCAAGCCTTTTGCTTGAGCCTCTGCCTCTCAGAGAAAAGAGTCAGAGGATCACCATCACTCCCCTGCTAACATCAGGATCTTTTATAATTAAAATAATGATTTTATCAATTAATATATAAATTAATAAATTTATTTGATTCCTGAATTGAATTTGAAGTGTCTAGACTGCTGAAATCCCCTCAAGAAATGCCATCAGCTAGGGGATGGAGGAGGCTTCCTGCACCCACATGGAGGGAATCAGTCTTCACTAGAGAGGGAGACTTAAGGGAATGAGCCTCCGGGTTTTTTTAGCTTCTCTTTTCGAGAATCAAGCCCTTGGGTCTTATTCTAAACAAGAAATTTAAGCCCAGATCTGTAATGTGAGTCGGGCACTCAGTCTCACAGCATCACCTCTGCAGAGACCTGCCTCCTCAGGTCCTGTTCACTTCCCAAACAAATGCCAGAGGGAATAAATTGCTTCGAACTAGAAACCATAACAGACAGTAAAGTAAAGAAAAGGGAGTGCTGAAAATAGCCTGAAAAGGTGATGCCTGTGCAAAAGAAAGCCTCTCAAAACCTTGCCCACATTAAGCCTTCACCCCCATACTGTTCTATAGGTCTTTTCTGTGCCTCCAACATAGCTCCTGGGGCCAGGATGCATCCCTCTTTCAATGCCAAATGACTACTGCTCAGATGAGTAACAGGCTACAGAAGAGACAGCTCCTATTCTCATTGTCTTCTGCCTGACAATGCTCAAACTCACATATCTCCAGAAAGTGTTCCAGATACCTAGTAGTCCGTTTTTCAGGAGAAAAGCTGGTTTTGTATGCCAAGCAAGAGCTGTGAAAGAAACTAAAACTAAAGGTTGGGGAAATCAACTGGAAATTAAATACTCAGTTATCAAAATTGCAGTTATCAAAATTGCAGTTATCAAAATTGCAGTTATCAAAATTGCAGTTATCAAAATTGCAAGGTAGGATTAAGATCCTGGATGCCCAGTCCCAAAGATCTACATTTGGCTGTAGTCCTACATCATTCTACATCTGATTTATTTTTTGCTAGCAGCATGGCTTCATGTGGAGACCTAGGTAATTTTCCCCAGTTTGTCCTTCAACTCCATGGAACCTGCATCCTGATGGTTAGAGCAAATCTGCCAGGCTCATGGGGGAAGTGAGGTCAAACCTCCTGGTTCAAGCTGTGAAGAACACAAAGGTCTTGCCTCATCCATTGCTCTGGACAGAAGAACTACCATTTAACATGAAGGCCTTTGCAGCAGGTCTCTGGGCACACATGACAAATGGTCCTTTAAAAAGGCTGAGTGAGGAATCAGCAGGTTTGTGAATCTTGACAGGCTTAGTCTTCAGCTGCAAAATAATCCATGCAGCATCAGGAACAAAGAACCTCTAATGTGCCCAGGAGAAGTCCTTCAGGCATCAAGGGAATTTCAGCTTCAAAGTTTCGGACACTGAGGCTCAGACAGCAGACAAGGGGGCAGGTAGACTTTGGATAGTACTGCTTAAATCTTCTGATCTCTCAGAGACTTGGTCTTTTGGCTGTAAAAAGGAAAGTAATGTTTATCTTAGGGTTGCAAGACATGCTTGAATAATGTCACTGAAATGCTCCAGTGAATGAGGTGGCAGAACTGGATCCAGATTCTGGGTGTGGTGGGGAGCAGAGACCCAGGAGTTTCACTTGCCAACAGCATTCAAGTTCTGAAGGTGAATAGTATGTAGTTTCACCTAAAGATTAAAAGTCACAAGCATTAGTTTTGCTAAAAGAAAACTATAAATTCTAAATCCACAACTATCAAACATCAACAATTTTTTTATAATAAAAGCCTGAGAACTTTAATTCATGATTGTGCTTAAAACAGGCTAAATTGTAATTTTTTAGCTGAGATTTAACAGGGCCCAACCATTACAACAAAATTCTGAAATTTGCACTTTGGTTCATGGGCACTCATGGCTAAGCATTTCTGGAGAAATAAACAGAAGCTCCAGTGTTCTCATGATCAGTTTTTTCTTATATTTGCTGTAATTTTTGCTACTGCTTCTTTTAAATGTGTAAGAGAAATTCTTGGCTTCTGCTCACCTAATTATAAAACTGCATAGAAGAATTCAATGCATTTTATAATTGTAATTGTTCTTCTTTTGGTTTCTAGACAAACCCTTCTGGTTCTGGTACAAGTTTAGAAAAGCCCTTTTGCTCTGGGAAGATATATAAGCATACACTCCAGTTTTAAAATATATTTGGGTTTATTGGAGTTGTGATCAAACACTTCCCTGATGATTACAGTGAAAGAATTGGGATATTCAGTTGGTTTGTGTTTTACATACCAGGAAAGTCTGCCACAAGAAGCTATAAACTGAACTAGTGAATATCAATATTTTAGACCCAGGAAGTTGCTCTGAATTACATTTTTCAGCTTTTGCAGTATTGAATTAAGCTCTGAAAATGAGTCGTTGGGGAAAAAGAGTGGATCATAAGAATCCATTATGAATATATTAGCTACATTACATTTTAGTCTTGTAAAAGAATAGTTTCCCTGCTCAGTTGAAGTTCTTACTGAAAAAAAAAACGATACAGAAGCATATGTTATTTTGCTCCGTGACTCCTTACACCATTTGTGCATGTGCAAACAAACTATAAGATTGTTTTGTGTAATTTGTTCAACATGCATAAATTTATTCACATAGTTGCTCCATTGACTTAAAAACAAGGACTGCATTTGGCTGTGTATCAACAACAGAGAAGTGGGTAAATGAGCAGAGTTTTGGGGAGGTTTTTTCCATGTTTGTAGGGAGTGAGTTGTTTATTATTGATGTAGTTAGCAGATGGAAAACATTATAGCCATTCTGCATGAAGTCCATTTATGATACTAAAAAGTAGTAAAAGACAATTAATTAATGTCTCTGTCAAAGAATGTCTACAAAATTGAGAACTGTATAAAAAAATAAGGTTTGCAGCAGACATCTGTTAAATCTTATACATAACATTCACATGCAAGCATTGCAGCTCCAGTGCTGTAAAGCACAAGACTAAAGGGAACAGTTGCACCTGCACAAACTTCTCAGGTCACTCTGCACCTGGAGAGTGTGTAGGCACGGGAAAGGCACAGTGCCTGCCCAGGTTATGGTCCCTAATTCTTCCCTTCTGACTGGGAATTTTTTTCCAGTTTATGCCAATTTATATATTGGTTTAATAACTAAATAGGACTTTTATTAAAATAAGGACATCCACTGATGTGGTAGATACCAAGACATCTCCCCTTTATGCCAGGTACTATCCTTTAGGCTAGAATATCTTTGCAAAACTGGCCCTGTTTCACTGAAGATTCATAGAGATTCAGGCTCATCATCCATTGAACTCCGATATAATTAAGATCCTTTTAAAATTTCAGATTTTTCCTCTGATAGTGGAAATCGTTTTCCAAACTGCAGATTTGCATACAAGAAAATAGGTACCAAAAAAGCTCCATTCACGAAATCCACTACTCCTCTAACCCAAGGGTAAGCTGAATACTTGTGTACCTAACCAAGCTGTTAAATAAAAAAAAAGTCTGTATTTTTAATTATTAATCTTTATTGAGTCCTGTCAGGATGCTGTTTATTAGCTCCTTAAGTCAGGTTTGCACATACAGACTCAAAACTGAACACAGACATTCTGACTGGTGCTGCATCTGAGCTAACAGTCTTTTCATGGCCTAGAAGGAAGTGTTCTCCCAAGGCACTCAAAGTCCTGTCAGTCTGCCTGGTCAGTGCTTGTCAAGGTGGAACCATCCCTGCCCCTGAACCCGTTGCTCCACAGGCATGGACGCCAGCACTCTCCCGTGAAGGTCAGCATTTGAATGAAATGTTACGCAAGGAGACAAAGGCTTCATGAAAAGCAGTAGGTGTTGTCAGCTTGCAGTGAAATGCTGAGGTTTGGCAGCCCTGACTGCGCTTGAAGCTTCCCAGAGCAGAGCTCCCAAGACACCTGCGCTGCTGGCTCCAAGGTCAACACAAAAAGTTGCTGTAAGATTATCCCTCACATCAACTGAAGGTCCAATACAGCTTATATCAAGTTATGCAAACTATTGTGTGACTGGAGAAAGTGTAGCAGAACATTATGGATGCTCTCTGGAGCCCAGAATCCCTGATACATGTTTGAGGAGGCTCAAGCCATGTTTTATAGGGTAGAAGTATCAAAAAAACTCTTTAAGCAATGGAATATGATGGAGATAAAACACTCTGAGATATAAGGATCACACAATTTTCTTCTTGGATTTGTTCAGTCTGTAGAGTTCTATGGAAAGATTTGATCATTCTACACAAGCAGTTTGAACTGAGTTTTAATGTATGAACTACATTTCAACAACAACCTCTGTTCTTCAGGTACTTTGCAAACATCATTTTCCCCATTTCTAGCCTAATGAAGCTTGGCAGACCTTTCCTCTCATTAGGAGCAAGAATATCATACAAGACTCACTCATAAAGCTCCTTTTAATCTCACCTCATGAAGTTATGGCTGTGCTCAGGCTGCAGGTCGGGCAATGCTGCCATCTGTTCAGCTTTGCTGCTGCAGAAGTGGTTCTAAGCCAGCAGGTGATGGGGTCTGAGTGCACAAGCTCAGCCTAACATCAGGATGCAGGGGAGAGGGGGTCTCTGTGCCATTCCTGCGCTCTCAGGACATTGTTTTCACAAGTTACGCAAATTCAGCATTAGGTCAAAATATCAACTATTTACTTCAATAAAAACAGAAGCTATCTTTTTAGCTGTTTCCATGTTTCATTGCTTTCATCTTTCACTGCCAGCTTGTGTGAAAGGGCACCACACAGTCTCTGGCACCTTCCTGGAAAGTTAGAGTGAAACAGCTACTATTTCTCTTAATTTCATAGCACTCTTATTAGAGGTCATGTTTTATAGCAGAAAATATTTTTAAGTGAGTTTGTTTTTGTGTGCTTTCTGTGATGAAAATCAAACCACAAGTCAGGTCATAATTTCTGATAAGATGGCAAAAATTGTAATGTGTGTGCTGAACTCAGAAAATGAAATAGCCACTAGGGGACAGGAGAAATCCTACCATTACGGCCTACAATAAATAATATTTAGTGTAACAGAGTGAAGAGACATTAAACTCAAATACATTGTTGTATCTCTTTGGACTATGATATCTTTCATTTTGTCAGGGAGTTGCCCATCAAATTTAGTTATTTGTGTGGTATAACTAAAAATTGTTTAAGATACTGGAAAAATATGCAATAATGCATGCTACAAACCTTTACAAAAATAACTTGAAAAACTAACTGTGCTTAATTTAATCAGAGACAAAATTCTTTCTCACTAACCACCTCTAGAGAAAGAGACAAATTACTGCAAACTAATACGTGTAAATTAAATCAGTGTGTAATTTCTCCGACATGGGAGCTAGAGTTGGATTGCTGAAAATAAATCAACATTATCCAGAGAGAGTGAGAATTTTTAGTGGCTTTAAACAGAATAATCTGAAGATGTTTGTGGATTGAAGAGATTTTAAAAGTCATTCTTTTAAACTATTCAGTTGTCTCATGCTGTTTTTATAGGAATACACAGGAGGCCATAATCTCCGGATAAAAAATTTCAGCAGGTTACCTGATTCTACTTTCAGAATTGAGATGTGTTTTTATCCATCAGAGCAGAAAACCTGAAAAGGACACAGGTCCAAGAGACATGGCACAAATGCAGTCAGAAGATGATGTTATACTCTGAACTCTCCTTCTCCATCTAATGCAAATCTGTTTGCCTGCCACTGTCCAGGTCCCTTCCTCCAGAAGGGAGCTGGTCTGGGCCTGTTCAAGGCTCTTTCCAAAGATATGCTCTGGCCAAGGTTCACATTAATTGATGAAATGATTCGTTTCCCTGTAATGAATGTTTAAACAGTGGGGGCTTTGCTAATGCATTTTGCAACTGCATACTAAGATCAGTGCCAAGACAATACCACAAACATAGTCTGAAACCAACAGACGATAAATAATCTATTGCTGCTCTTGTTATCAGATATTGGCTTGCAATCTAATAGCTTTTACAGTTTTCCATTAGACTTCCTGGCCATTCATTTAGTCTCCTTGAAGAGGTACTATGCAAAATGGAGGAAGAGGGATGGTCTGGTCTGGACAGTTTCTCTTTTATCAAGGAAATTTAGCTGCCCTGTCTGAGCAGGCAGCTCTTGATGAGCAGCACAGTGAAGGACACTCACCAGGCATTGTTCAAACATGTCAGCAAAGACAGTGAATAAACACAAGGCTTTTTTGCCCACCACCAGGTTCAAGACTAAAAGCATGCCTGGCTCCTCCTAGTCACAAGAAGAATGGCTTAAATAAATTGCAATAGAAAACAACAAGAAAAGGAATATTTAGGCCTGATTTCTGATTTGGGGCCCTCAACCTTTGGTATTTCAAGTCCTCCCACAAAAGTGAGGAGGTTCAACACCTTTGGGGCTTTAATCAGGACAGCAGTGAATGACCACTGTTGCTATCAGTTTAAATTAATGACACTTCAAAAATTCTTTCAAAATTTTTATAGAGTGCATACTTATATGTAATCTAAATTAAATCTTACGTTTTTCATGGAATATGTTAAAAATATCACTTTTTCTTATAATCATAGTTGTATGAATTTAACCTTATCACAGTATACTGTATCACAGTATGAACTTAACCTTACCAGACAGATGGTAATGAGTAGAGAATCTCTGACAAAATCCTGATATGATGCTGACATTAAAGTCATTTTTGAAGGCAGGGAATTGACAGGTGCAAGAACTGCAGCTCAACTATTTTGACATCAGACTGTTGGAGTGAGTCCAGAGGAGGCCACCAAGCTGATTAGAGTGATGGACCATCTCTCTTATGAGGAAAAGCTAAAGGAATTGGGATTATTCAGCCTGGAGAAGAGAAGGGTTTGGAGGGATTTACTTTCTGCCCTCAGTACCTGAAGGGGTGACAAGCAAGATGGAGCAGAACTTTTTACAAGAGCATGCAGTGACAGCGTGGTGTGGTTTAACCCCAGCCAGCAGAAACCAGTGCTCAGGACCAGGAAAAATGGCTTCAAACTGAAGAGAAGAAGGTTTAGATTAGATATTAGGAAAGAAATTCTTTACTCTGAGGGTGATGAGGCCCTGGTGCAGGTTACCCAGAGAAGTTGTGGATGGCCCAATCCCTGACAGTGTTTTGGCTGGCTGGACGGAGCTCTGAGCAAACCAGTCAAGTGAAAGGTGTCCCTGCCCATGGCAGGGGGGTTGGAATTAGATAAGCTTTAAGGCGTCTTCCAACCCAAACCATTTCACAACTGTGATTTTCGTGGCCATCTCCCTTGCTCCTGCCCCAGCAGCTCCCAAGAAATTTGTTATTTACGAAACCCCCATACCTGTGGGGCGGCTGCTGCAAACTTATCATTACATATAATATAAGGCTTACCTCAGTGAAATGTCTGATCTTGAAAATGAACCTTAGATGCCACAGCAACTGATCTTTGATGTTTTCACGGAGGCACAAAGTGACACCGAAAACAGGGACAAAGATTTATCTAGAAATACTGAAAGCAAGTAACTATTGCTAATTTAGACATAGGTAGGTTCTCCAACAGAGAGTAAAAAGTACATGGCAAAATATTGCCAAAAATTTCCTTGGGTCAGTACTGTTTCTCATTCAAATAAATTGCATGAGCAATATTTTTTACTGTTCTAAGAGCCTCCATACAACTTGCTTTCACTGGAATAAACATGCATAAAACTGAAGTAATATTTATGAAGTAAATAATCCTCCTAACCAATATCTCCATCTCATAAAAGCTTGTACTTTTTGTGAATAGTTTCCCAGAGAGAGACAACGTTCCTAAATTCCCTTGTGCTTTTGAAAACATCTACATCATCCAGAAAATAGGCACAGGAGGATTTCCTAGCTCCAAGGATATTAGGCAGCTCTAATTCACTATATTTGGAAGAGGCAAAGGGAATTCAGATGTGAAGGCTGCAACATGAACAGCAAGAGCTTCTTGATCTACAAAATCTAACCCTACAGACACAAACAGCAACTGGATACACCATAAACATGGGATAAGGATACAGGAAGTGTATGAGAAACATCTAAAGGGAGAGAGTGGCTTCTATATGCACTGAGGTATCGGGAGGCAAGGAGCATTTATGTGGGAGGTGGAATAGAGGTTGTGGTAAGAAAATGAAACCAAGGGCATTCGAAAACTCTGGCTATGCTCCTCCTGCTGAACACAAGACCTCAAGCTCTTCTGCAATGATGAACATGTTGGGACATTGGCAGCATTCTTCCTGTTTTTTCAAGATATTTATGCTGGGAGCTTTTCCTCTTCAGACAAGCACATTCCTGGAAGACAGACTCTAGAGTAAACCTCTAATGCTTGAATAATTTTCCACATGTGAACACAACTGAATTTTGAACTGTTCAGGATCAATTTACTTCACATCATGATCTACAGTTAAGATGCTCTAAGAAGTTCCTAGCAACCAGTCTCATTTGATAAATGAAGCATCATTCCTTCGTTATGGTGCTGAAGATTTTACTGTACATGTGAGTCAACCATTAAGCCTTGCTCTTAAAAAATCAATAAAGAGAATGACCATCATTGTGGTAAAAGGCTCAATCCTAAATATAATGATTCTACAAGAAACATTCATCCTAACTCAGCTTTCTTTCAAGTTTATTTTGGGGTTACCTATTTCATTTATCAACTATTTCTTTATAATAAATATAGTATGAATGACACTAGAAAAGTCTTGAAGTGTCAGAAAAGTGTTTAAATTTTTAAGTGGAATATCTTAAGATATTTTTAGCCTATAAAGAGTGTGTGTAGCCCAGATATGCTTTCCTTTAGGCTTTGATTTTCTTACCCAGAAGAAAATTGACAGAAAATCTCTCCCATTAATATATGAGATACAGTCAGGCATATCACAATGGTTCATGCACTCCTTTTTCTGTGTCTTCCTCTGCATCAGCTTCCAAAATTTTACTTGAAATTTCCTATCTTCTCATCTAATGTCTGAAAGCCATTCAAACTCTCAACAGAAAAGTTCTTTTAAAAAATTATTCTTTGTCTTTTACCTTCATGGCAAAACTTATGTCAGGTGACCATACCAGTGAAATTTTTAGGCAGGACCCAAGAAAAAGGAAACTTTTTTATATTTTTAAAACTCTTATCCTAAACTTCAATCAAAAGCACAGGTTCAAAAATTATTATATGATCTCTTCTACAATCCAGGGTTCCACAAATTGCTGACAACACAAACATTCCTCACTAAATCATTGCATATTTTTCTAAGCATATCCCATCTCAGTTTGAAGCTCACAGATGGGCATAAAAAATTCCATGGGGAGAGAAAAGGATTACATTAGGTTCATTTAACAGTTAATTGTACTAAACTGTAAGCCTTCAGTCCTCCCTCCTCTTTCCTCCCCTCCTTCCTAGGTCTTTTCACTTTCAGCCCTTGTTATTTCAGCCCTTGTTACAAACTGGCTGTTAAACCCTTACCCTGCTCCAATTGTTAGACAAGTTTGATAATGCTAATTTATTTTCTATCACATGACTTGCATTGCATGTCTTTATTGCATTTTTTTATAAAACAACATATGAAACCTCCTTAGGAAGAGAGTTCATTTCCCTAGAAACCTGACATAGACTCTTTAAAGGCATGTGACTCATTTTCTGCCTCTCTGCAGTTTCAAAATTAATTTTTATTGTACTCGAGATTTGAGTAATTATTCAATAGAGATCAGCCTGTCCCAGTGTCTAAATAATAGTTGTTATGTGTGAGATAGTGAAAATTGTTCATTTCCAAGGACTACAAAATGAAGGCTTCTGTTAAACATTTTTCAGTAATTGAGTATTATCTCTATTTCAAATGGACTTATAAGTTTTATTATTACTTACCTCTTTATGAAGCTTATTCAGTTAAATTGTGATTAAAAGGTCATTGAGATCACATTGGATATATCCATGCTCAGCAAGCACAGCTGTGTTGTCTGTGCTCAAGAACCAATTCTGCACATACTTTTGATAAAGAGAAATTGAATTAATGAAAATAATCTAAAAAACAAACAGAGGAGAAACATCCAGACAATCTATGTAGTTTTTCCCTCTTAGTGGTACAATTGCAGGGCTTCTAATAAAATTGCCAAGAACCTAATTCCTTTTACCCTGGTCATTTACATCTTTCAGGATTGAATTTTAAAGCCAGATGAAAGATCTAGATACAGAAACCCTACTGACTTACAGAAAACCTTATGTTCTGGCCATAAATCTCCCAAATGCTTCTGATGTCTCCATGCGTGCAGCTCCTCTATATCTGAAAAAATGGGCCAGTAAATCAGAGCATCAGCAAATGGCAGGACAGCAGTGAGTCCCCAGACACATTGTAGTACGTAGTGTAGTGTATAGTGGTGTAGTGTAGTGTGTAGTGTAGTTTGTAGGTAGTGCCCAGCTCCTGATAGCCAGCTCCTTGTCTCTGACTCACTTTTGCAGGCTGACAACCTACCACTTCCTCCTATCTTATGGAATAATGCCAAAATACTGGGTTCTTAAAGATATCCGTCCCTGGGTCAGTCTGGTCATTCTGCCTGGCCACCACATCCATGGATGTGTTTAGTGGACGGGGCATGCCACCTTGGAGGATATTGAGCTGATATATGAATGTATGGGGAGAGAAGGGCACAAGGGTCCTGCACCCTCTCCGGGGAGATCACAGAGGAGTGTAAGATCAGAGGAGACTCTCAGAGCCAGCCACACACGAGCACACTCGTGAGGCAATTCACTCAGAGGAACTGCACCTATCAGACGTCCACTGTGTCCATTCCCATAAAGTTCTAGACACGGCCTAACGCTTGTCAAAGGTGACCTGAAAGGAACAGAAGCATACATGTGAAAGTCAACAGGGCCTAATCTCGCACTGACATCTTGGTTTAATATTACTAGCTCACAGAATAGGTTATCAGCATCTTGGTACTCCTAATCTCACAACAACTCTCAAAGTGTGTAAGGTGTTTATTTTAAAAGTAAACACTTTGAGATGCTGACATGCTGGTTTTTGCCTATGATGCTCCATGGTTTTTTTTTTTTTTTTGCTCCATGGTTTACAGAATGACAGCATGGCTGGGACTGGGAGGGTGTCACTGTCAAATTTTCTGAAAAATCCCTTTGCCAGGATTTCTTCTCCTGGGAAGATAAGAAGCTTCAACTTCTCCTGTGTTTGCTGCTCTGGAATGTGGTCTGGAGATTGTTTATCCAAACATGGGAATTGTTTTTACTTAATGACTGAACACCATCAGCTGTGTCGACTCTGAGAAGTCAGTCACTAGTTTTCATTATCATTCTTCTTAAACATTCTGTCTGTATCCTTTCTCTTTCTTTAGTATAGTATTCCTTAACACAACATAAATATCATAAAATAATAAATCAGCCTTCTGAGAACATGGAGTCAGATTCTCATCTCTCACTTCTTCCTGGGGACCCCCCAAACTCAATAGGAGGGGCCTTTTGAGGTCATCTTCCCCAGACCCTCTGCTCAAACAGGGCCACCTTTAGCGAGGAGCTCAGGAATAGGAACTGCACAACCTTTCTGAGCAACCTCGGGTAGTGTTCTGGCACTTTCACAGAAAAAAATATGTTTTCTGTTCGGGTACATTCAGAAAGAATAGTGAATCCTGTGTTTCAATTTGTAAATACTCCCTTGGTGAATCCATTCTGAGCACCCCCGATGATTTTCTTGTTCTTCATGTGCTTGAAAATGGTTTCCAGAACTATTCGTTCTATCACGGTCCCAGGAATCAAGGGGAGGTTAACCAACCTGTGGTTTTTATTTCTACTGATATCATAGGACCTCAGTAACTTCAACAGGCTTTAGTTGAAGTCAAAAAGAAAATGATAATAGACCCAGGAACATTACCTTTTCCTGTGGGTCGCCAAATATGCCTCTTAACATTAGTGATGATCTACACTGAGCCAGTAGTTGCCTTCTGGACACAGGACAGGTAGAGCATTTGTTTGGACAGCTGTGTAGTGAAGCATCTTCCAGCATCACCTCTGAGGAAAACAGAAACAATAGGAACATACTAAATTGTCTTATTACAAAAAGGCAAAAGTATCTCTTAGTACAAAGAGGAAACTTGCTACACTACATATTCAGAGGGATTTTCATAACTCTCTGGCTAGTACTTAAATTGAGATGTTTCTCTCCAAAGTACAAAATATGTTCTCTGGATCTGACTGGCTTTCTGTTTTCTGGGGGATTTTTTATCTGATTGCATATCATCTCTCATTTACCTTCACTCCTCCATTTTCCTAGCCCTGCAGCGAACAGACACTCTCACTGTCATATCCTTTTCCAAGCCTCCTGGTATTCAGCCTCTTTTATTCAAATCCCATCTAACTTCATTATTCTTTAAATACAAATGGGAAAAATCTATTTCCTTTGCATTGCACTGATTTATTTCTTGACTACATGACCATTCCAAAACATAGTCCAATTGTAAGAGAGCAAGAAGGAATTCAACTTGCACATCACATCTACAATCCCTTCTGGGTTGTGTGACAGGGAAGAGATACTAAATATAGAAATTATATAGCTTCCATACCTAATCTAGATAAAATTAAAATTTTAATATTGGAGTAGAATATCTAATGTGCCATTTAATCAGTATACTAATGGAATCATGTTTCAAAATATGAAACAGAAAATAGAGCATTTAATATTTTCCACCTCAGAGTCTTTCTTTTAGGATCTGTATCAGTTTTTGCTTAGGTGTTAGTAATTCCCTTCATACATCTTAACAGACAAAATGGTTTTAATCTACAGGAAGGTTTGGCCACAGCCCAGGTGAAGATGTGCTGCTGGGTCTCTTTTGGTATTTACAACACCTGGCACAGGCCCCCAGTGGCTGAAAATTGGCTTGGGAGACACTGCAAAGCAAAGCTGCTGCCAAGCCAGCAGCAGGTTGCTGCCTGGCATGAGCTGCTCTGGGCTGATTTAAATCCAAATCTCCGCGGAACAGCTGTGCTCTGTTGAGAAATCTTAATCATCTCCTGCTTGGACGCTGCCAACGACGTGTTCTTGCACACACATCCTGCTGCAAACCACAGCTTAAATATCAGAAGGCCTTGTACCACCTCAGAATTGCTGGAAGCCCTGTTACCCCCAGCTGGGGAGCTGCCTTCTGTGTCCCTTTCCCTGGGTGTTGCTTGTCTCCCTCCTTACCTTGTGTAGCTCCACCCTTTGGGAACACCTTCTGATCTTGTTGAGATCTGGAGGCTCTCAGCTCCCCTTGGAGCAGCTGGGCAGAGCAGAATGTTTGGATGAGCCTGTCACCTCCAAGGGCTGAGGGGCTGGAAGCAACTCTCTCCTAAAGGTATCATGAACTGCCCTCCATCAGCACACTGCAAGTGTTGGTGCACAAATCTGGAAACCTCACGTCATTTCCACACCCCATTCCTGTATGTCTTTCAGGGCTTGACTGCAGCTCAGCTAATGGACACATTTGGGTTCTCCAAGCAGGCTGTGCTCCTCAAGGTACCAAAACTCCCGGATTATTTTGTCATAATATTGCTAATGGCAAAAGCTAGCAAAGCTGTCTCTGAAATATATTCCTGCACCCAGATGCCTTAATAATTCATAAAGTCAGCAAATCACAGTGTTGGCACAAAGACATTTTAATATTAAGCAGCTGTAAGTTTGGACCAGATGCATTCTGCTGAGTCCAATGGAAGGCAATTGCAATAATGTGACAAGACAGTTGAAATATTCAGTACATTTAGAAAGACAGTTGGAAGCCCAAATATTTAACAATTTATGCATTTCTTTTCCAGATACTTAAGAAGGATTTGATTTGTCTGAACACAAAACTAAGCTACTAATAAGGTCAAAACCAAGTTATGTATTTACAATATATATCACAGTGCTACATAAGAGAGCAAGCCCCTCAAAAGGACTGTATGCATTTCTTTCACAACATGCTGGATAATTGTAAAGTAATTCCTCTCATCTACTTCTAGTAACATCAGGCATATGGCATAGGAGATAGAAATTAATGTGGGAAAAAATATGCAGTCAGAGAAACTCACATAATTTTGCCCCTATAGGAAAAATGGCAGTCAAAAGCAGTCAGCTCTGGGGTAGACCACAGCAGGTTCCAGTAGCACTGACAAACACCACATGTGTGCTTTGGGATGGAGGAGACCTGTGGGATACAGGAGACATAGATCAGAAAATGCCATGCCTGCATGCTTAGTCTGTATGGTCATCTGCAGCAGGAGCAGTTTTCAAGCATGTCAAGTTTTTCTTCATTTCAGAGGAACCCAGAATAGGTGAGCAAAGAAAACATAGAAGGCATAGAAAATATTCACGTATTTTGTGAATAAGAAAACTGGTGCTGCAGCAAATGGAAAAATAGTGCGTCCCAGACTGGAAGGATCATAGTTGGAGTAACAAAAATAAGGTCTGGTAATATGAAGCACAGTACACTCATACTGGTTTTGGCTGGAGTAGAGTTAATGTCTTTCACAGTAAAAGAATTTTGGCTGAGGTTAAACCACAACAACACTGTAAGATTAGAGTTTTATTAAAATCTAACACACATAAGGTAAGGCAATTACAGATTCATAAGCACTATCTTTGTCTACTTCCATTTGCATTCCAAACCAGGCATTATGACATTTCCTCTCCAAGGTATTTTTTATAGACCACAAAGTTTTGTCCATATCTCCCATTATAACTTAGTACCTAACTTTCTCCAGTTTCCTTTGCTAGCCACCGCCTATCACTAATACTGTCTTCCAGATACTGGTTTCACCCAATCCATCCCAAAGGACTATCCAGCATCCACTCTTTCACTAACAAAATGAAATGTTAAATTATCCAGCCAGTTGACTCTGACCTTCTAATTTGAGGTTATTCTGACCTGCGAATTTGAGGTTCCATATTTAGAATTTAAAACAAAAAATTTCCCAGCCTGGAGCTGAGAAATGCCAAGTGAATACCAAATGAATGGAAAAAAGTAGAAAGGTGTTTCATCTAGGCTAGAGATAATTTTCCAACCAACAATGATGAGCTGCTTTTATGTACCTCAGTACATATATGCCTTTCAAAGAGAAGTACATTTAAGTTCTAATACTAAACTAACTTGTGCATATAGACACCAGTTTAACAAGGCAGAAGTCTGGAATGGAGCTTAAAGCATGCCTTGGCAAAGTCCCAGTAGAACACAAACATTCCTTGGAAGGGCAACACTGACAATATCCTATCGAAATCAGAGGATGGTTTGATGATCAATTCCAACAAGTCCTTATACACAAGCAATAAAGAACTCTGGCTTTGTGCACCTGTACTGTGCACTGCACCCTATGAGAAGCACAGGCTTAGCCTATCATTGTGCCTCAAGCCCTGGCTTGCCTGGCATCATCACCATCCCAAGCTCCTGCAGTGATGAGCGGAGGGAAGAGTCTGTATCCACACTCAGAGGCAATTTCTCCATGGATGCAGTCCTGTCTCCATCTGCTCTTCTTAAATGTTGGTACTTGAAATGAGGTAGGGCTAGAGGAGCTGTGCAGCCCGGCGTGCCTGTCCAGCTGGGGCTGTGGTGCAGCCAGCCGTGCAGCGCCAGCCCTGAGGCTGCCCGTGCTGACCATGCCCCAGGGCAAGGCACCCACGGGCACTGCCTGTGCAGGAGCAGGGTGGTGCTGCTGCTGCAGAGCACACATCTGCTCCTCTCTGCCATGGTGGGGCCACCAAACCTCACAGACCTGTCATCAAGGAGCAAGTATTTCAGAGGAAAATTTGCTTTAATCAGTTTCACACACCTTTTAAAGCTGATTTTAACCGCTGTAGTACTAGTGCTTGCTTCTTGCTCATGCTTCTAGCTCTTGTTTCTGTCAAGTTCACTGAAGGCCTCTTCACTGAACTCAACAGGTCTGCTTCACAGCTCTCACAACCACAACCACAGTTCTGATTGCAGAGCACTGTATTCCAGCTTTGCGTTTGATCTTGTGTCTCTGTCTTGCCTGATCTCAAGAGCTACAGCACCCTGCTGCTCACAGCTAATGGCTCCCCTTTTTAGTGCAAGCGATAGATGTCTGCCTTTTGAAGCTGATTATTTCCCAGATGCTGCACTTTACTGCAGGCAAGGAGTTGGTTAGAAAAGCAAGTGAGGAGATGTATTGTATGAGAAAAATTATTTTTCATTTAACTTAGTCATAGAGGTAGTTAGACTAGATGCACACAGAGATCAAGTAACATATATAAAATAACAGCAATATAAGTTCAAGATCTGTTTCTCAGATCACTACCTAGAGAGAGGAGGAAATAAAAGGAATATTTAGACACATACACAGCCCTGGAAAACTCTGCACCAGTCTCCTGATGATGAGAGACACAGACACCAGAGAGAAAAAGAAAAGAACTAATAAAACATGGTTTTATCTTGTCCTGCTGTTTTTTCAGAAAAAGTGAACATCAATTAAGTATTAATGTCTTCAAGTATTCCCCCCTTAGAAAAAAAAATACTGCTGGAAAAGTTTTCATCTTCCAGATGAGCTGCTTCTTTACAAACTACATTTACTGCTCACCATATCAGGCTGGACTCCTGTTTTTTCTTTTAGCAGTAGTTAATGAGAATGTTTGTCTGATCAGATTGTTAGAGTCAACAGAATACAACAGTAAGAGACAAAAACCCCAAACAGGCTTGATGTTGACTGCCCTGCCTGTCTGCCAAATACTTCAATCCAGGAGAGTCACCAGCTTTGTTCTTTTCTGTTGAGCTGCATGGCATTTATAGATTATGACAGGGTTAATGAGCTTTGTTTGTCAATCCCAAAGCACAGTACATAAACCCCACACATTCATAGGGCAGCCTCTCCTCCAGGGCTGGGAAAGACCTGGAGGAAAAAGAGACCTGACCAACCAGTTCCTGAAGAGAAGAAACCTGATGAATTATGAAAATTGCTTCCTTTTAACATTGCTGCCCTCAGGGATACCCAGCTGGCTTTCTTCAGGAGGCAAGAACTGGGTGTGAAAATGGGTACTGGTTTGATTTGGTATGGTTTTGTCTGTGTGCTGCAGAAACATGAAGCTTGTTTCCTTAGTCAAGTTACATGTTGTCTAATGTTTGCCCAGAGACTCAGACGTAAAGTAGGGAAGCTGTAGAGCATTTTGTTCTCCCCCAGCATGTGGCCATATGGTTGACCTGATGCCCAGAAAAATTCTGAGTTTCATTTTTTCACATAGTGTGAAACCTTTTAATATAGTCTAACTTTGTGGCTTTTGTAGCAAGAGTGAAAGAAATGTAATGCCCTAATTACCAAAATAAAATGTACAACAGCAATTTCTGCCCTGCACATGTTCTATCTGCTTTCTTTTCCCAGCTCTTCTGAACTACTTTGCCCGCACCATAGTTACATGTTACCATATCCTGCTCAACAGTGAGCAGGAAATTAAAAATAACCAAAAAGCAATGAAGTATCACCATAACATAATTCTCACAAGAGGAGATGCTGCCCTCTTCACTGGAGACCATCACATATCCATATATCTGTATCTCTATATATCTATATATCTACATAAATATAATTATATAATATATAATATGATCATTATATATAACATATATCACATACATAATATATATATATTTTTATATATATATATATATATATATATTTCACTGGTATCAGTGCAGAAACTACTGAGAATCAGACCAAAACAGATATTTCTGTATCCTGGACTCTAAAAATTGTAGAAAAGAAAGAGGATGGTAAAGCATGAGAAGCAGAGACTTACTGAGCATTAGGCTTGGACATAATCTGATGGAAAGGGACCACACATATTCGTAGGTGACAAAGTAAGTTGTGATGATACCAGACCACAGTGTGTCACAGAGCATGCAATTCTCACCCAAGGGCATGTAAAAGAAAGTTACTTGTAAATTATTTAAATAGGAACTTAATTTGTATCCAGGACACTTCTGTCAAAAGAAGCAAACACCCCAGACTGCAGCCTCTTTCTCATTTCCTTTTCTTCTTGGCTGTTAGTGAGCATTGTCTTATCCACAAGTCAGTACAGAAGCTCCATCAAATACGCTTTAATCTGGCTAATGACCAGAAGAAACCAACTTTTTGTTGGATCCCAGGGAAGGCTTTACTCTGTTTGACAGAAACAATGAAGTCACACCTGAAGTCTAGGTAGGTTGGAAAGCCAGCTTCCTAAAATTACTGCCTATGTTCCCAAGAGAGAGAACAGGGACAAACCTGCCGGCCTGAAACTAGCTGCCTAAATAGGCTCCAGTAACCCCAAGTGATCTGATTTGTCTTATTCAGTGGTGTTTTGATTTGGTTTATTTTTATCCTGATTTAGTGAGTGGTTTGTATTTATTGGCAGAGGCAGAGCTCACTGCCCTGTTTCACACCACAGTGCAATACAGGGTATCTCAAAAAAGTCTGAAGGCAAATAGAGAACAGCTCTCCTGGATGCAGCCATCTCTTCAGCTGCAGACTTGAACTGAGCCTGCTGTCCTAATGCCAGTGGGCCTGAATTGCAGAAGATAGGGACAAAATAAAAACTCCAGCAAAACAAAATAACAATGGGCAGATTTAAGCTTTCTCTTTAACTAAATGGCCTAGGAACTGTGAAGATACCTCTATCTCCTCTGACCAGTTGTGTGAATACAGAAGAGAGTCTCAAAATTACTCCCTCGTGTGCCTGAACACAAGAGACATATTTCACTTTTTTTTTTCCTTTCAGAGAGCACAAATGTTCCCCACCCCACGCCTGGGAGAACCAGTGCTGCAGGTTCAGCTCTGCATTTTTGCTGCAGAGCTGCCTTGAGGCTTCTCTGGCAACAATCAGAAACAAAGGCTGGGGCTGGACCAAGGTCATGTTGTTGAGAACCCTGGAAAGGAAGAAGTAGTAAGAAGGAACTGTGGAGAGTTAGTCTTTATGTTCCTTTACCATCAGCTGTTAGAGATTTTGGGAAGAGATGTGCTGCCACTTGCACAGCACAAGCTCTGCACAGACCTTTTCTGGGTATAATTCCACCCCCCAGACCAGCTTCCCAGTTATCTGGAACAGACTGAAAAAGGAGGCCATGCCATTTTTCTGGCCTGATCCCTTTCGTTCTCTGACTTGGCCATAGCTTGCTGTTCTTTCTCCTCGGCCTGGCCTGGCAATGCAGGTGCTGCCATACCATGCCCCATTCCAGAGCTGCTTCTGTCCCTGTGTGTGCCCTGAGCCTCAAGCTGAGGTGTGGTAAATCCCTTCTCCTCTCTCCGTCTGATATCCACCTCCCGTGTGCTTGCTGCAAAACCACGATAAATATGAGTCAAGGTGATACCAACTGGAGAGGTCAGCCAGCAAAGGGGCACATGCAGCTCACTTTAATGGCCTCTCACTGAATGGCCATTGAACGAGGAAGATTTTGTTGTACTTGTTCTTTCACTAATTAATGTCAGTATGACAGCTTTCAGGAGAGGTCAGACAGCACCCCAGGGAGGCTGCTAAATGCAGAACTCATTTGAGCATGGAGGTTGCTGCGGCTGCAGCCCTTAATAAAACTCAGTATATTCAAGTATTGCAAGTAATTAATATTTTCCCCATTGGAAGTTGTCTGAGAATGAGATGATAGTGAACTTTTTTTCCTGTAAAGAGTCAAAATACATTTTAGAAGTCTATGACTCTGCAATCAGACAGATATACAAGTTCTGGAGGCTGAAAATTTATATGTCCTAATTTTTTACTTCCATTCTTTGCTCCAGTTCTTTCTTGGGCCTTGAAAACAGCTGGCATAAATTCTAACAGCAAAGACTGCTCCAAAATTAGGGCTCCAAACCTTTGATATTACTGATAACTATTCTGTAGAAAAACAAAGACAACTATGGGTAATTTTTTTCCATGCAGCATTCACACATAGGCCTGTGAAACTTTTTCCTGGAAAATCATTTATCTTCTCTACTCACAGCAGGTTGATTGCAACCTGTAGTTACATCTCCACAGGCAGAACTGTTCACATTCATACTGAGGCTTAAGTTTCATGTTCTGTCAAATAGCCTGGGCTATGAACAGGACATGATATACAAGTGCCTCAGTGATAATCTAATATATTGATTTTACCGTTTTACTTTTTCTCATATATAGTATTATTATGACTAGATAGTTCTTCTTGATTCTGCTTAGTTCCTAGCAGTATTAGCTACCCTTATGCACACACTCAACAAATCTGTTCAAGGCACTGAAAAGGATGCTTTGTGATTTTTCACCTACTAGTACTCATAAAGAGGTGCTGAATTTTCCAAGGTATTTTGTAGATATTTAGCACCAAAGGATTTAAAAGTCAGTGGTCACATTTTGTGCTTCTCCAGACATTTTTGGAAGAATTGACTCCTTCGGTTCTTATCTCTAGTGCCATGAAACCAGCAGATTCAACAGTGTGATAAAAGCCATTGTAGATTTTTTGCTGTAATTTACATGCTAAAGAATGAATTTTTGTTCAGCTAATTCACATATAAGGCTATCACACATCTGCAAAACCCACAAGACTCTGCATTAAACTATCATTGAGTGAGTGGCAGGAACAAGCACTGTGTCAGGATAGAACTTGCTAGGAATAGAGGATATAGTCAGCAACAACAGCTTACAGATATGGTGCCAGGTAATGACAACCTTTTGAAGGCGGTGGGAGATTTCCTTTTATCAACAGAAGAGAAGATCAGGACTTCATGAAAGAATATTTTTTTTTCAAGACACGAGGAAGGAGGTCTCTGTTATGTGGGACACAATGAAAGCTGGTGTAAAAAAAGAAGGGGAAGAAATAATTTAATGTTCTGACTTCCTAGAGCAATGCAAAGTAAAACCAAAAAGGAGCAAAGTACTCTGGATACAGATAATGCAGGGCTATCAAAAAGCAGAAAGGAGCGGATCCCAAATGCTGATCTCCCAGGTGCCAGAAAACCTCCCCACACCTTATCCAGCCTATGCTATGTCCATGTGCTAGACCTTCATGGAGACATTTTTGAATCCTGAAAGAATGGGTGGGTGTCCAGGTTTAGAGCAAATTTGGGGAAGAATCCCCCAAAGGAACTCCCGTGGGAAAAGCAGATCCAATCGGCCCCTCCCCCCAGCTGGTCCAGGAGGGAAAAAATACCTCCTTGGAGAAAGGTGGAAAAAACCTGTTTATTAAACAATCAAACCAACACAATATCAAACAATGAGATCCTTTGCCACTCTAAAAGAGATGACAAACTGAGAAAACCTCGGGTTGAAGCTCAGCTCACTCAGTCTCTGAGCAGTCCCTCAGTGCTGGAATTGTCGCAGGCCAGGCCTGGCCCGGTGGGCCTCAGGTGCAGCTGCCCATGCTCCCCTGGGTGTTCAGTCCAGAGCAGTTTCTACAGGTCCAAAGAAAAAGGAAACAAAACAGTCCAGGGAACTTCTCTGCCTCAGCTAGCTAAACTAACTAAAAGCAAAGCAGAGCTCTGTCCTGCTGTCTGTCTGTCCGCAGACAACACAGTCCAGGAGCAGGAATGTGGAGGAGGAGTGCAGTATCTCAAAACTAACTGCACACTTCTTTTCTCCCCCCTTTCACTCTCTGGAACACTCTTAAAGGTACAAAACTTATTATTCAACATAAACAGAATGAGACGACTGGGGATAAAAGCATCATATAGTCAACCCAGGACAGTGGGAGAGCAGCAAAAGTCCTGTAATCTCCCTGCTGGACCAAGCTGCACTGGACTGTGACAACTCAGAGGGACATGGAATTGCATGCTCTGCATAGTGACTGGGCCAAATGCTGCTGTGACAGTCAGGACTGTCACAGTCAGGGTAATGTGACTGAGTCAACAGCCCTCCCTCTTCTCTTTTTAACATATGCTTTCAAAAATTCCCAGGAAGGGCCATGGGAAGTGTCAAAGGGAGATCCCAAAAAATTAAATCAAAGCAATGTCACAATGTAAGGAAAAGTTTGAAAAGCTGAGTTCATTCTTATCTGAGTAAAATAGCATAAAATGCTCTAAAAACCATGCCAATAAAGTGGGAAGAAATTGACCAGAAGTCATTTATATGCATTTTGTACTCATGAAAGCACCTACCTAAGCGCAGAGAGCAGCAGGAAAGTCCTTAAACAGTGGCCAGAGAGAAAGACAAGAACTTTACATGTTTTCATTTGGAGAGTTGCAACAACACAATTATCTGTGATTCAGGAAAGCAAAGACAAAGCCTTTATTTTAGAATACGTATTTTATGTTTCTATTTACATGAAAGTGTGTATTTATACGTCCTCATGAATAAACACAGAAATATATATTTTTTTTATGCATATACACGCGCTTGCACAGGGAGGCTGTATCTGCTGTCTCTGGCACTGTGAGTAAACAGAGACAGTCCTCCTAAATTCTGCCTCCAGTGAGTGAACGGGTGCAAAAAGTCTTGCTTCAGAAAAATAACTTGCTTTGAGCCCTGTGTCAGCTGGTCAGAAGCCACCGAAGGAGTATCTCCTTACAGCAGAGGAGCCTCTGCTGCCCTGCTCACCGCACACTGGTGACAGCTTGCCAAGTGACAAACCCTGCCAAGCCACGGGAAGCAGCAGAGCTTTCTGCCGTGTGAAAGAGCTTGCTCACTAAGAGAGGGTTTCTTGTTTTCCCCAAACTCTTAGGGCTGCCTTCCTAGTAGGCTTCCTCACAGAGCTTTCTCAGTAGTACAGAAGCAGCACTGTTTTAAATCATCACTAGAAGGAAACAGGAGAGGCAGCTCGTCACAATTCCTGCAGCCTCCCTCCTATTCTCCACACAGAGCTTATCAGATGGATCTCCATTTAATGAACATTATGAAAAGCTATCTTTTTCAAACTTTATTTTTTTCCTGGAGGACATTAATTCTCAAAATGCAAGGGACTTTTCCATTTGGGAATTTCTTTGGAAAAATACCTTGCTTTTATATTAATTATTCCTCCTCAGACTGCATCACAAAGCCCTGTCCTCATCTCTCTCTTTTGATTTTAGCTGTTAAACTTGCAGCATCCTTGGGGTTTCTCCAGAGACAAAAGCAGACTTCCACTTCTCAGTACGCAGTGTACAACCCTGTCACTGACAGGTCAGGAGCAACCCCTTGACTTCACATCTCACAGGATACAGTTTTCAGTCATGTGCACCGACCTGAACATGGTTCCAAAACAAACACAGCATCTCTTCACCATCCTAAAGTCTCGGTGGTGCTAAGCACAGCTGAGAAGAGTGGGCACTCCTAGCAACACAGGTGCAGGATCTTTGCTGATTTCACTGCCCAGGCTCTAAGTTTTATTTATTACCTTTCCATGTATGTAACACTTAAATGTCTGCAGTAAAATTAACACACCAAATTCAAATCAAAACTAATCTTCTCATTTTTCTCTTTTTTTTTTACTGTCTTGAAAAGCACTCTTCACACTGTAACACACAGCTCAGCTGTGAGCTTCAAGCAAAGCCCACACCCATCTACCAGGACACACAACAGCCAAGCACGGGCAGCCACGTCCTGCAATGCTGCAGCTGCTTCTGCTGAGATTCTGAGCCCCTTCACCTATTTAAAAAATTTTAAACTGAGAAATCAGCAACACCATGAAGAGTTTAACAAGCTGAAGTCTCCTAGGAGAGTATGCAGAAGCAGCCCTGTCACTCTGCAGGCTTGCAGTGTCTCAGCCACTTCCCACTGTCCCCAGAGGAGCAGCACCACAGTGGCACTCGCCCCAGGAGCCGTGGTGACAAGCAGACAGAGCCTTTCAGAGGACAGCATCCTTACTGGCAACATCACCCTGCCCATCTTCCACGCTGTGGCTCCTACAGATCATTATCTCTATTTAGAGCCAAATTTTTCAGATGAAGGCAGTATAAAAGACCATCAAAAAAAAAGAAAACATTTTAATAATTGAGAAAAACTCACTGAGCTCCATTTTTTTTTTTTCCAGAGTCAATCTCCTGGTCCAGACAATGGTACCTTTCTGTGAATAGAAAAGAAAACCTGCCTGTAAGTTTGGACAGTCTGCCACATGATATATAGGATTTTTTCAGCCACCCATGAGAAAGACGGCTTTCTGCCAAACCCTCAAGGGATTTGCCTGTGGAAGTTCTGGTCTCATGATGTTCTTAGGCACCTTGCAGGGACTGAGAGCTTTCACCAAGGAACCACGAGTGAATGTCCACTAAAACATGATCTTCTCTTCCACTTTTCAGAGGCAAACACAATGGTCTTCAGTACAAAGGAGGAAACCCTCACCAGCAAAACCCTCAGGTTTCTGGGTAGCAGCAAAGATGACTAATTGCTCAGGCTTGCAAGACACAAAACCACAGGCTGCGGGATACCAACTCATTTTGAAAAATCCAAATTAACTCAACTGTACAGTGGAAAATTGGACCTCCCCAATTTCTACACAGTCATCAATCATTCCCTGACAAGTTCCTCATGTGCATGCAACCCAGAGCAGCACTGCCTTTTTCTTCACTTTCATCATACTTCTACCCATTCTTTTTGCCAGTTTCCTTAACTTTTGCTACTTTTGACTGTCCCTCCAGCATAAGTTTTCTGTGTTCTGAACTTCCATTCATTTTTTTTTTGGAGATAGTCACTTGCTTGAATCTCACTCCTGTCTCCCACCAACAAATTCTTCTTCATATTTCTCAGGTTACTTGTTAAACTCAACCTTATTTGCCATCATTTGGATTGCTTTTAATCAGCCAGTGATAATGGGTTATGGTTAGCTTATCCAGGGAGAATTTTTCTGGCCTTTTGTCTGTCACTACTCATCACACTTTCCATTTAGTGGGTCACACATCATGTCACTCAATGTCACTACCACACAATCACTGGAAGCAGGACCTCAGATTGCTTTTAAGAGCAATCTCTGTAAAAAATATGTAGCATCATTCATCCTTAACTAGAGAACGGGTTTCTGTTTTGGGAAAGAGGAAGGGAAATGTTGCAAATGTACAGAATTAAATCCTCATGTCGTTTGACATAAATCCTCTTAGTGATTATAAATGTGTATGACTAGCTGACCCATTTTACGGCAACCTGTTCTAATTTTAATGTAATTTCTCATTCTATTAATCAAAATTTCTTGTTCATTTTTTTAAAGTCCTAATCACCAGGGGTTATATTGCACAAAATGGGAACATTTTCCTAGGTCACTAGTAATCTCTGCAAATAAGTGCCCTGAAAACACTACAAAATATCTTAACAGCTTTTGCATAAACTAAATTGGTATTAAAACCTGGAGATTAATGTTTGTGCAATGGCTAGTGCAAATGGTATAATATCTTGCTCCCAGCTTGTGCTTGCCTACACAAAACATCTGCTATCAGTGATTTCTCCCACTGACTAAGGCAGACTGCACAAATCCTTCCTGAACCATTGCACCCTGGAGAGTAAGCCTTATACTGTATCACTATTTGATCCAATTTCCTCCTAGGAATAACCAAATACCACACTCATGCCTGGAACCTCAGTAGGTCACACCTCTTTTCCACGAGACAATGCATCAAAGAAAATGCATCAAAGTTGTTCAGGTGAGAAAATCAGAGGATCCCATTTCTTTTCCATATGGGAGCGCATAGTAAGCCCTAATGTAAGCTCCAGAAAACAGAAAATTAAGGAAAGGTGAGATAAATGCTTTAACTGTGGCAGAGAAGGAGAAAACTAACTTCACATGAATTGTACTCCTGTCCCTGTGGTAATTTTATGCTTTGCTTAGAGGATGGCACATTCTTCTTGTGGCTGAGGAAGTCTGCTGGGGGCTGAGTGGGTTGCTCTGAGCTTCTGTAGGAAGTGAAAGTGCAAAGGCCCAAGTCCATGGAGACAGAGCACAGAAGAGACTTTCCACCTGGAGAGAGGAGAAGGAGACCAGCATGGCATCAGGCTGAGCTCTCTGAGGGACTGGCCCAGCCAGCACAGACCTACAGTGAGTCAGACTCATGGCAGTATGGCACAGAGCCTGGCACAATGATCCCTCCAAATCTGAGAGGTCCAGCCAAGCAGAGACACCTCTTTCCTCCATTTGTCAACATCCTTTAAGTGCAGGTCTGAGTAGCTGGAATAGTAGTGGATTACATTATTATATATTGAATAGTGAATATTGTGTGAAACACAAATATCTCAGGTGAGCAATAAAATTTTCCTTAAGGTAGCCCTGATGACCAACCTGAGTCACATACAGCACAAGAAAACCACAGCCCACGTGGCAGAATGCTGATTTTGTTAAAAAAACACCAAAGGACAACTCAATACAAAGCAGCAAGATGACTGGCATGCACATGGCACCTTTAAACATGCACAGATACAGACATACCTCTCCCCATTTTGTGGGGAAGCTGTCTCAGGCTTTGCACTTGAAAACCACATGGATGTATTTTGCAAATCACATTTGCTGCTTGGAAGTGGTATCTTGGGTGACCACCATTGCTTTTCATCCTCTTGAAGCACTGACGCTCACGAAAGCAGAGACAGCAGTTTTGGTAAATGTGTTTCTGCATTGCTTCCGTCACTGGCTGACTCACTGTTTTGAAGGCCACTCTTCTCAAGAGGTGACTACATGAGATTTATGCATCAAAGCTCCTTCCAGATGGCTCATGAGGGCTCTCATGAACTATCAAAGAGTAAAATCATCCCTGTGACACAGAGTGCATAAATGACCTTCCTTATTTGTCTTCTTTGAGATAAGGCCAAGCCTAAACCAATCTTTCAGCAACTCTTTCAGGTCATTACCATGTGCTTCAGGAAGGTACAGTGAGTACCTTTTCATAAAGTGGTTCAGTACAAAATGTGACACATTGTTTTCCAGAGAGTTTTCCTAATAGCTTTTCCTATCAGGGCTGTCTAAGATGAAAAGCAAAGTGAAGCATTAGGCCTGGTAAGTCAGTAACCTGCTACATAACATATTTGTCTTAGACAAGGTAGCAAACTAAGTGAATTGGGTTTTTTCTCCCCCTTCCTGCAAACTCTACTGTTTGCAGCCTGTGACTATGCAAACTGCCTCCAATGCTGTGTGCCACAGCTGGCCCCTCTTGTGAAATTCACAGGAGCATCATACACAAAACCCAGAGCAGTATTTTCAGGAATTAAACCTTTCTGGTATTTTTCACTTCTCCTTACTGTTTATCATTTTGCCTGCATTTGACGCAGTAATTTTTCCAAGATTTGTTTTCAGCTCAGTTACACTGCTACCTGGCCCAGCAACCACCGTCACCACTTGAACTACAAGGCAGTTTAAGGGCACACATGGCACACCTGGCTTATAGGCAGAAGGGTGACAGTCCCTTCTCATTGCAGCACATGTCTGCAGGAGAACTGAATGGGCTCCTCAAACAATAGCCATATCCTCTGGGACAGGAGAAGCAGTGGTGCTTTCCAGCCTAAAAAACCTTGGACAACTTTAAGAAAAGCACATGAGCAAGGTGAATGTAAGCTAATATGGACAGATAATAAACAAATTGCTATTAGGAGACTGCTTTGGCCATAACTTTGTTAGTTCTCCAAAAACAGCCTCTAGGGTCTGCCTGGGCAGTGCAGTTGCAGCAGGATTTATTGCATTTTCTTCTTACATGCATTTCCTGATTTCTGCTGGCCCTAGATTCTGAAGCCTAAAATCACTTATTTTAGACAAGCTCAGCCTTATTGCAGCTTGCTGCTCAGCAGGTCTGTCCCCACAAGCAGCACAAGAACTACTCTGTGGGTTTCCAGGTGACAGCAAGACAATTATGTAGGTTAGAAAGGAAAGAAACCCAAATGAAACAATTGAAACAGGTCAAATAAGGACATGAAGCCCCTAATGGGTGTCTATGAGATCACAGTGAAAACACATACATGTACATCTATTTATACCCATCTATATTAACTGGCAGAATATACTGAGCAGAAACGATTTTTCTTTAGTACTGTGGGAGGAATCCAATATGAAGCAAGAAATAAATAATCCTCAGAGTGACCTTCTGGGCTGATGTATGCTGCAGACATTTCCCAAAGCTGATGGAGACAGCATGATTAATTTTCATAAATTATTGAACCAAAACCAACTTTCAGCATCTAGAAACACAGATCACGCTGATAACTGTTGCATTATTCACCATACACAGCCTGATTGTAAACCTATTTGCCAAGTAGTGACTCAAATGTTTACTCATGGCAGCAAGGACATGCGCACCTATACACAGAGCCACAGGATTTTTGCAGGATTTTTTGTTCATATCCTAATGCAGGTATGACATGTTTATTATATTTACTGCTGGCTTGGTTTGCAAGATTCATTTGCACTTTAAATGGTGACATCCCCATTCAATGGGTGTTCTAAACACTCCTGTTCTGTGAATGCTCTCTGGGGGCCAAGTCCAGTGTCCTGGCTCCTGTTCATAATGATTGCTTGCTATTTTAGGCCACACATGAAAAATCTGAAAAATAAGTTTTCCTCTGCCCCGGCCAAAGGCAATATACACCTTCATAATTCATCCTTCTTGAGTTTATCTGGACAAATGGTATCACAGACAGGCTGCAGAGCAGAATTTACTCAGCCACAAATGCAGAAAGAAGTGCCATATAGGACAAATCAGGAGGGAAGGATGTGGAAAAGGGGCTAGCAGAAGAATAAATATATTTTGTAGAGGATTTTCAGAGTCTATATGTGCCATCAAGTCATTAATATTTGGTCAAATGGTTTTTGAGATTTGTTTGCATACCTTTCATTAGCACTTCTGTTCCTCAACACATTTTGCAGTCAATTCACTTCCAACAGCACAATTCCTATTACAATGCCACAGCACCTAGTAATATTTTCACTGAGAAATGGAAAATGTTTCACCTGGAAACCTGAGTTTTTCACATTCAAGGAACAATAAAGCCCAGGATAAACTTTAAAATGTAACTTTTTTTTTTTTTTTTTCAAAATGAAGTCAAAATTGCAGAAGAAATAATTTTGTCAAAAGTCCAGAATTCTGTAGAACAGTTTCAGCAGATATTTTCTGACATGTTGACTGGTAACCTCCTTGAAACCTCATCTCATTTAATATCAAGCTCAGAGTTTTTCTTCAAATCTAACTGTACCTATCATCCAACTGATGTTTTGTAAATGGCTTTGTCATAGCAGAGGCCAAGCAAATTAACTTCTTTTACTTTTAAATGCTTTCTTTCCCAAGACATTCTGCACCTGTGATGTTTTGACTCTTTGTGATGTTTTGCTGTCATATCTGGTTACTTGTAATATCAAAACTATGAAATTCAGGGCTGCCTGTATTTATACCTGTGTATAGACATGGGAGGGGACATAGAAAAATCAAACATAAATGGTGGCCCACTTGAGAACAATAAAACCAGCATATAGACATTAGCACTATTTTGGCTATATTCAGAAGTAAAAAATTGCTATTTCTTTACAATAGATCCATGAAGAAGGTGATCCCATGTATGTGGTTAAGATACTGGCCATCAGCTTAAACTGGAGGCCATCTAAGATAATCTGCATTTTTCAAAGCAATAAAAGTAATGGAAAAATTCTAACAAAAGCAAACAAAATGTATATTGGGGCCAGGGAATAGGAGCCTTCATGCCATCTGCATCTTACACTACATGAGGAAAGCAAACATACTGCAGTTACATGGATACACCCTTCTATCCTCTGCCCAGCTTTCATCTCTCTCGCACAGCATCCCTTGCAGCCCCCAGCCCCCTTGCCTGGCCGCACAGAGTTCTGTCCCCTCCCAGAAGGGAGGGAGGGTTGCAGAGCTCTCTCTCCCTGGGCATGGCACAGTCCAGGATCCCCCTCCCTCCCTGCCTGCCTCCTGCCAGCAGCAGGTCCTTCAGCTGCACCACCAGCCCCAGGAGGAACTGACGGCTTCATTAAAAAGTCCTGCTCTCTGAGTTATATCTACAAACAGAATCTTCTTTTAACAAATTTGACTGTGAAATAAACATTTTATAAATGTCGGGTAATACAGATTACCCATAGGGAAAAGCCAGTTGATTGGTTCAATGCAGCTGCAGGACCATTGTCCACTCAGGAACACTCCAATTGCCCTAACACATCCATATTCATTTCAGAGTTATTAAATTTAGGATATTTTTCAACAGAAGTGTAAAACTGATTTGCTATGGAAGCTGTTTCTGACACTGGAAAGCAAGTAAAAACCCGGGGTGAGTTGCAGCCACAGCCGGAAGGGATCAGTCCCTTGGAGCATGGTCCTGAAACAACAGCCTGAATTACAGGCAGAAATTACATTTCACTTCTGTGACTCATTTACAGCGTTTCTCTTTCTTCCTAATATTTAGTTAAACTAATCTTTCTCTGAGGGGGTCTGCACTGAGTCTGGAAAACTGAAGTCTAAAACTCTGCTTCAGGAAAGGGAAGAAAGTTTTCTAGAACCGGAAAAATTGCTGGGTGCCTCTCAAGGCTTTCTGAGAAGCCTTTGAGTAAGCCTCATTTATAATTTTAAGGCAATCTGGTGGCGGGAAGGGGATCCCTGTGGAGACAACAAACAGCCAAGAGCAACACTTTGAAGTCTGAAATGGGATTGTGCTGGGAGAGACAGGGATTACCTTACACCAAGGAGGAATCAAGGTGTGAGTGTGCAGCAACAGTACCCCTCCATTAACTTCAGTTAGAGCTTTCCAGTAGCATATGACCTCAAAAACTTCAGCTTGGCTTTTAGACTGAGTTTGCATCACTAGCTGGTGACTTTCCTTTAGCCTGTAGGCTGGCACTCTGAGTACGTGAATTAGTATGGAAGGCTGTAGCATAAAATCTCACAAGCAGCATTCTACTGTGGCAGGAGCGGCAATCACAAGTGCCAGCTGCAGACTTTTCCCCAATCCCCAACCCAGAAACACCATTAGCTGTGACTGACAGCCCTTAAAACTCCCAGGGCCACAGCTACCAGCTGGATTACTGGATCTCAGATCTTCTGACCTTTTCATTGAACTGTCTGTATTGGTTTAACATCTTTGATTGGGTTTATGACTTGTTATTGATGTAGCTGCTTTTGTATGTGCTGTACAGATGATCATCCTTTTTACTGTTTATTCTCTGTCCTAACAAGATTAACCTACATAAGGATAAACTGCACTGCTAAATGGGTGTAACTTTTCCTACTAGTATGCTTTCAGCTGATTGCACAAGAACAGAAAAAAATAAAGCTAACTACGTTTAAGCATAGATCACCATCACTGGTGCTGATTAACACAAGGGTCCTTTACGTTCATAACGCTCAATATGAGCATCTCCTACTCCCACTTTAGTTTAGCTCTATATTTTTTCCTAAGCTGGTTCTGTGATTGTACCTGCAGCCTTGGGCAAATGTAGCCTGCCTTTTGCACAGCACAGATCATGAAAAATCAGAGTCATTCCCACTTCAAGACTTGCAATTTCTGCTAAACTACTAATATGACAAAGAATCTCATGACCAAGAATCATAATCCTCAACAATTTGTTCTAAAGGCAAATTCCTTTGATGAAAAAGAGGTGTAATTTTAATTTTATTTTGGATATCTGGCACAATGTTCCAGCCACTAGACCTCCATTATACTCCTGCCTGCTAGATTAAGCAGTATGTAGGATCTGATATATTCATTTTCTTCATTTATGGTCCAAGATCAAGTCCCTTGGGGTTAAAAAAGGCAGGCATTTCCATTTATCAGAAGCACTGACATAATTTCTTTTTGGCTGCTTTCCCTTCCCTCTGTGCGTTATTTTACTTTTTTCTGGTCAAGTCACCCATGCATAACTGAGTTTCCATTAAACATTCAGCACACGGTTCGTTCACGTCAGCGGGGTCAACTGCAGCACTGAACAAAGGCCCTAGTGCGCCTTCCAGGACTTCTCAGCAAGGAGATGCCCATGGAACTGCTTTTTTGTAAACATCACACAAAAGGACAAATGCTTGATCACAACAATAGACTAAAAAGAAAACAGAAATAAAAGGATACGGTAGCAGCATTTACCCAGCGGCCAAAGGAAAGGGGAATTAATCCACTGTTAGAAAGACTGCTGGACCAGTTTGCTGTGAAGCAAAGTAACCTAGCAGGGGAAGACCCAGCAGCTATGCAACTCACCCTGGTTTGGCATCCCAGTCTTCAAACATACCCCCATCCCAGCCTTGGAGACAACAGAAGCTCCTGGGTGCCCTATCCTTTGAGTGTCTTGACACCACTGCAGGATGCCATCACTGTTTAACTCCATCCAGAAACAGCCAAATACCAACTGAACTGTCTGAGCAGGGTCCTCTCACATCTCTATGACTTGACTGTGTGGACAAACATGATCGTATCACCAGTGTTGCCAGCTAACCAAGCCTTGGACACCGAGTTCAGTCAACAGAACCCAAAAGAGAATGCAGGTCCTTTCTCTTTACAGCCCAGCAGTCACTGTGGTCTACTGGAGCACAAATTCATCACGTCTCTGCTGGAGGAGAAGGCGTCAGGAGAGTCGATATTCAGAGCCATCTTTTTCAGACACTATGCAAATTCCCACTTGTTTAACAGAAAACTATTTCAATTTAATTTTAAACTTTCTGTGAACAATACCCAAACTTCATGCTACCATCAGCCAACCTGGAAGATATGGAAAGTCTATTGAAAGGCAGCTGAAGATGTTGTCACTCTACCCCTCAGCTGGACTTGAATATCATGCAGAACTCAAGAGTTTAGTTGGTAAAAAATTTGAAACAGATTTGAAAAATAAATGTCAAAAACCCCAAGGAAATACAAATAGTAGAAATATGACAGCAGAAAAAACTCCTTTATTGAAGTGGCGGCCAAACACTCTTGGGCTAAGCAAATGAGTTATTGCTGAAGGTTAAACCGGCTTTCAAAGTGCACTTACCACTTTATCACAACCCAAACCTCCACTTCCTATATCTGGTCATCTGAAGGGAACATGTCTGCACTCTTGAATATTTTTTCTCGTTGGGAGCCATGTGGCTCCCCACCTTGTCTCCTCTCTTTCCCTAGGGTGTAACACTGAAGATTTTCTGTTATGTTTGTTCGCTCCAATGGCCTTGAAGCACTGCCAGATAGGATCACTGCCCAAAGGGTTATTTCTAGAATGGTGGGACAGAGGGCACCTCTTCTGCCCCTGACTGCAGTGAGCAGCACCTCAGCAGGGGTCAGTGCAGCCTCTGAGGCACTGGGGAAACTGGTGATTGTGCCACAGTGCCAGCAGCAGCTCTGTGGTGTGCACATCCGTCCAACAACTGAAATGGAAGCATACCACCTCAACAGACTGAAAAAAACTTTTCCTGTAAGTGCTCCAGGTAAATCTTTCATTAATGTCTATTCTTCTTGGTATTCTGCTTTATTAAATGTCTCAGATTTCTGAAACTGAATGCAAAACTATCCTCTCAATGGCTGCAGAGAAGTAAAATGCTACAGCTACTCAATTTTAGGATGACTCAGTTTTTCATGTCTTCAGCTCTATGGTTTTATTACTGCAGAACCTGATTTGGCTGCCTCCGTTTCAAATGAGGACAAGACATACAGTAATTGAAGACATACTGTGTCTGCTCCTAAGATCTATGTACAGAGACTTTAAATAAATCCTAATTTAAGAAAGCCGTAAGAGAGAATGTCATGATTCTTCAGCCAATAAAAACAACACGGATAATACAATTAGCTGGCTGGTCTGGAAAATTATAATGCTGATGTGCTCTAATGAAAAGAAACAGAGACAGTGCTTGCTCTGCTGGCTGAGGGGCCTGATTCCTGCTCCAGCTTGGTTCAGGGAGGCAGCTCCATCTTCAAGGGCTGACTTGTCCAGTCACTTGCATGCCAATAGACACATGCTTTTCTGTTTCTGCTCTACCATACCCAACTCTGGAATCTGAGACCTAGAAAAGAAATAAACCACCAAAGCCTCCTGATGGTTTCACAGAAACACAATTTTGTTCTGCAGAGAGGGATGCATCCAGATCCCAGCTATGCATTAGCTTGGAACTAAGAGAGCATTTTAAAGAATATTGTTAGCAATATAAAAGTCAGAAAAGTAACTCCAACTTCTTACAGTAACAGCTCTATGATATCTCTATTCAAGTCACAGCATCACCTGGGGTTTTTTTAGGGATTTTTTTTGGTGATGTACATGACTTTAGTCCCTTGGATATATCTTCCTGATACAGCCTTATATATCTCTATATCTATATCATGTATAACTATCTATATCTGTATCTAAATCTATAAATCTCCTCTACCACACAGAATTCTACACAAGAGGAAGAAGCTTGGTTTGGCATAGGAACACAGGATATTTTTGATAATTTTCCCTTCAAATACAAGTGGAGTAAAACACAGTTAATTTCCCAATTAATCGAGCACATAAATGTACCAGTTCAGGCCCAGGATAGCTGAACATATGCACATGTTCCACTAATGTCAATTAAATAGAAATCCACCCATGGCACAAGCTGATTGCACCAAGAATTCTTAGAACTGCTTCAGGAGCAGAAAGGAAGTTTTGGACTCCAAAGCAGCTTAGAGTAAATGAGGACTAAGTAATAAAATTCAATTGACATGGGTGTCTTACAACCATAAAATCAGCTGGGACTGCTGCCTTAAAAGGTAAGAAATAACAGTGGTGGGGGAGAAGCAAGCATAACATTGCTTGGAGAAAGTAAATTGGGACATTCAATTCTGCTGCATCAAACCTCTGTAGCAAGAGTACTTCTGTTTTCTGCTATTTGAAAGGTCTTGAAATGGATCTGCAGCTAATTATTCCATGCAGAAGATAAAAATGCATGTACCACCTGTATTTTCATCCTACTTCCTATGGTCCCTAGCAATTAAGTGCTGAAATATTTGTGTGTAGTTATTTCCAAGTGCGATTTCCAATTCCTGCCATAGTTATTAATAAATAGTGATTTGAACCTCTACAGTATAAGTTGCAGTTATTCTTATTTTCCAGCTGTTATGCCACAACAATAGTAATAGCATAATGGCTATAAATATAGTAGCATAACAGCTGGTATGGTGGTAGTAATGCCACCTGCAGCATCTCTGTATACTCTTTCATCTTTTCATTGCCCCAGGCAGAGCTCAGACTTGCCATCCTTTCCATCTCAAAGCACAAATTCAGGCAGAGAAAAGAGGCTCAGCAATAAAAAAGCTGTTGTTGTTTAATCTAAATCACAATGAAGTCTCTAATTGTAGCCCAGGGAAGAGTCTTTTAAGAAAGCCCACATGTATTAGAAGCAAATGCCTAAGATGCAAATGGGATATCAGTCAATAGTTTTTCAAAATAGCTCATATTAAAAATTTTTACTACATACAACGCAGACAGCATCATTAAAAACCATTCACCTGCCATGAGCAGAAAAATCAGATGCTCCTTTTTCTGCTGTCTCTGATGCAATCAGCACAGTCTCCTGAGTTTTTCTGTAATCCCCTAGTCAAATTCCAGTAAATTTTTAAGTACCTATTTTTTTACAAGACAAGAAACTGATACAGGCTCCATTTCTTTGCTAAATCATCTCTGTTCGAAAATGTAGTAACTCAAATTTTGCTTACCTCAATCAGAGATGGCAGCAGCAACCATGCTATATGTCAGCATTTCCACTTAAATCTCTGCTAAGACATATTAATGGAGGCTCAGCAGCAATAAAACTTACTGTCCTTGCCCCCCCTTAAAAAATACCATCTAACTCCTTCCCATCTAGGTTGGGTTGACCCTGGCTGGATGTCAGCTGCTCACCAAAGCCATTCTGTCACTCCCCTCCTCTGATGGCCTGGGGAGAAAAAACATAATGAAAGGCTTCTGGGTTGAGATAAGGACAAGGAGAGATTGTTCACCTATTAATTACTGTCATGGACATAGCAGACTCAGTTTGGGGAAAATAAATTTCTTACCAATCAGGACTAGGGAAATGAGAAATTAAAAACAAATCTTTAAAAACCCCACCTTCTCTCAGCCCTTCCTCATGGTGCCACCTTCTTCAGGCACAGCCTGCTCTAGCCTGGTACCCTCATGGGGTCACAAATCCTGCCAGGAAACCTGCTCTAGTGGGAGCTCCTCCCTACATGGGGCCACAGGTCCTGCCAGGACCCAGCTCCAGAGTGAAATTCCCATGGGCTTGCAGCCACTTTTGGGAATCTATTTGTTCCAGTGTGGGCTCCTCAAGGGGTTGCAGGTGGAGCTCTGCTCTACCTTGGATCTCCTTGGGCTGCAGGGCACAGCTGCTTCACCATGGTCTGCAGCACAGGCTGCAGGGGGATCTCAGCTCCAGCATGTGCAGCACCTCCTGCCCTCCTTCTGCACTGCCTCAATCCTCTCTTCTCTAGCTGTAGCTGCTGTTGTTTGGTATGGCTTTTTTCCTTTATTAAATACGTTATCCCAGAGGTGCTGTCATCATCAGCCTTGTCCAGCAGGAAGTCCATCTTGGAGCTGGCTGGCACAGGCTCTGTCAGACATGTTGGGAAGTTCCTGGCATCTTCTCACAGAATCCACTCCCACCCTCCTCCTGCTATCAAAATCTTGCCATAGGCTTTCCTAATTGCAAAAATGCCTCATACAAAGGTTTGTGGTTTTTGCTTTCTCTGTTTTCTAAAAGAGACTGGTATTATAAAGATGAGTATCCCTTAGCCATAGAAAATGACAGTTATGTAGCTGTGAAGAAAGAAACAGGAGCAGGACAGAGTGTGTAACTGTCAGCTTGAAATACTAAACAGCACTGGGGTGCTTCCAGTACAGATTCACTGCATGTCAGTAACAGATCACATCGTTCTGCTGAATCACTTCCGTGACTGGAAGTTACCATCACCAAGAACAACCCAGGTTCTGTAAAAACATTGAGTTAAAACAGATATTATACCTGAAATAAAACTCAAGGTCACACTGTAAACACACATTAGTGCACCACATATACTCCACATTTGCTGCCCAAATACTGGTTTTCTTATGTTTATACATTCTGATTTAAATGCCACAGTAATGACACTGTAGTCATAGAAATAGTCAATAGGCCAAGTCTGTTTTAATTACAATTACAGATTAGAGTCTAATTCCTAGTCTTTCCTATCACATCCTTTTATTCCCATGCCAAAGAAAATACGTAGTGAGGCATTTATGTTGGTATGTATTATCCTCCGGATTACATGTCTAGCCTAATAAATTCATTAACAAGACAAGCAGTACAAATGTTGGCTCTGCATCTCTTTCACTAAAGCTCATTATTTCCTTGTCTTCCTTACTTAATTTGTCTTTTGTGTTGGAATGCATTCAGCATTTCTGCAGTTTTCAGACACCAATAAAATGGTGGGCTGGACATGTACACCGGTGCTGACAGCCAGGAGCAGCACTGTTGCTCTGCTTATGCATCCCTCCTGAATGGGAAAACTGGGTCACCTGATAGTCCAGATTCTCCACATGACAAGCACAGGGCAGAATGGGTGGAAGACGGCCAGCATAGTGCTTCTTCAGCAGAACAAACAAAGAAGAAACCAATATGTGCAAATGTATGTGTACTTCAAAATTGTGAAATAAATTACAAGGGGAATCTCTCAGAAGTGAGGAAAAGAATGAAGAGGAAAAAAGGAAAAGGAAATATAAGTTTTACTAAGGAAAGTAAAACCAAACCAACAAACATACAAAGAAAACCACAAAGAGACCCCCAACAAACCGTGTGAGAGTAAGTGCCTATATCTAAGTTTCAGCCGAAATAAAACTTTTTGTTTTGCCATAAACTAGGTTCAGCCACTTTCCTCACAGAAAGGTTGTGTATCATGCCTTGGGTCCAGCAATGGCAGACATACCCATGTAAAGAGCAGTGATGATGAGGATGTTACCCACCCCTGTAGTCTAATTACTTAACTGTGATCCAGGCATCAGTATGGCAACCCTGTTGAATGCAAAGCCAAAAACCAGAGAGAATACTATTCAAAAGTTAAGACGCTTATATTTTGACTGTTCTTTTCTTTGGAAACAATGGAAAATATTCCTCCTTCCTTTGAGATCTGCAAAAGTCCCAGGAAAACCCAAGAAAACCAGCCCAAATTCAGTGTTGATCCTGTTGCAAGCAAGAGGCTGGACTAGAGGATCTTCCAGCCTCACCAATCCAATGACTGATTTTTGTGAACTGCCTTTCTACAACCTTGAATAGCCTTTAAAGCTGCTTTCAGAACAGCAGAAACATCTAGAATTCATTGGAAAATCAGCACTTCATAAAGTTGCAGCTATGTCTGTACACTGCCCACTTCCTCATATAGCAAACCAGTGGCTGATGCTGCCTCACACCATGCCACATCCGCCCCCACTTCTCCACCACCTTGGAAGAACGAGGTGCCTTCTTCCAAACTCATTAAATGACAGGCATCATTCCAGCAAATTCAGCTAAAATAGCACAAAGTTGCATGTTGATTAAAATCACACACTTCAATGAAGTTTAATGGGCTGGTGGATTATTTTTATAAATCTATGGCAGATCAAACAATTACAATTAAACCCAAAATGGGTATATGTGTACATACATACATAAAGCCAGTTTAAATAAATACAAAATTTCAAATATATCATCAATTTATATGTACAGAAGGCTGTAACTTGGCCCTCTGGGATCCTAACATTCTCTTTCATTACCTTTTTTACCACTGAGGACTCTATTTTATTTGCAAGCACTAATATATGAATCCGTAAATACCACCAATATTTAATTTTCTACAAAGTATTTATAAATTACATCAAGTCAGGACAGCCGTGGGTAGACAGGGCATGTCACTGAGTATGCAACTCTAAAAATAATCCCCATTTATTTCAGAAACAGTACATTTAAGGAATACTTGACCTGTGCAGCCACAGACTCCATAAATAGTTTTGTGGATAATAAATTATCCACAAAATAAGTTAATACTAAAAAATTAGTATTGTGCAACCAAACCCACAACACCCACAGGTTTCAAAGTGCTTAGCAAGACAATAGAAGATTATGGCTCCCATTTCACAATGGGAACAGCTGAAACAGAAAACTCAGGTGGCTTGTCTGAGAACTTACTGAAAATCATTGTCACAAATGTGGAAAAATGCCTGAGAATCCTGACTCTCAAACCAGTCTTGAGCCACGAATTACTTCACTGTGACTAAATCTATAAACAAAATCTGAGACTAAAAAGCAGCTTGGTTCTTTCAGCACAAATAAGGAACAAAGATTTCTCATTGATATGAGATATGGTCATTACTACAGCAATCTGTAGATCAGTAAGACCAGATACAGATATCCCAAAGTCACTCATGGGGAAAGGTCCCTTAATAAAAGACGGATGGCTAGAAAGAAGACAGTGGCACGGAGAAAGCTAAACCCCGAGATCCACTGGAACCACCAAAACTGAACTTGTGGCAGAGCAGCACTGCAGGGAAACCCCCAAAATGCCAGTGGCATTTCTGAGTTGCACAAGTTTCTGCAGAGGCCACTGCACTTGCAAACACGTCCCTCATGCTGGAGTGTGGGAAGGCCAGCTGTGAGGAGGCTCCTGAGCCATTCCACAGCTGGGAATGGCAAGGCCATTCCCATTCCACTTGCCTGGCAGGGCCATGGCAAGCAGGGGCTGTAGGAGAACTCTTGCTCCACAGCTGAACCAGGGCTAATTCAGGCACCTGTCAGCCTGGGATCATGGGAGTGCACAGCCACGACACTTGCACAGAAATCACTTAATGCAGGGTCTTCCTTTCTGTAATATGGCTGTTCTTATGATTACTGCTCAACTTTGTGTGTTCAACATTCAACAAAGCACCACACTGCTGAACACCAACTGGAAACAGCTCTGTGTGTAGGGATAGTGTCACAAGAGGACTGGGATTTCACATAAAGATATTCCTAGAGGCAGATAGAAATGAAGACTGACCTCTTTTGGCACGAATACCTCCCCACATGGCTGCAGAGACTGCCCTTAGGGCAGGCATGTATCCTGCCTCTGGAGAACACACAACTGTGTGCACTCAACAGAGCACAACTATTTCAACCAACTTTCACTGCTTGTGAAACCAACAGTGTTGGCACAGCACCTGATCACATGCTTTGTAGAAGGAACAGCAACACCCAGGTTAGCTGGGAGAAGACAACAATGGTACACACAATGCAGTATACAGGGATCTTCTTTCTCTTATATCATCCAGTCATATTCACATTGCAAAGATCTATGCAGCTCCCACAGATGAGAAGTGTGGAACTTCAGGTGGGGTCACATGGCTCATTTGGTGCTCCTGCTGATCTCTTGGTTTTTTCTGTGAGATGGGCACTTGCAGTTTTCCTGAGGTAGCAGATACAGAGGTCTTCCCTTTATTCCTTTAATAAAAGCAAAAGTGAAGGAAAGGAGGAGAGGCAGACAGAAGTGCTGGAGTTTCTCATAAACGATACAAACACACTTGAAGTAAAACACATTTCTGAAATACTCCATTGGGATAGAGAGCACAAGACCCTCCAAAGCAAACTTCACCATCTCAGGATCACCCTGAAGATAATTACAGTTTAATGTGACAAAACAGTTAATCAGTGAGAAATTCCTTTACATAAATAACTAGCCAGGCACCTGGCTCTGCAGGGCCCCGGGTGTTATCCAGAATGGACTTTTCCCTCACTGCCATCCTGCAGCCAGCCAAGGCAGCAGGACTGCAGGTGCTGTGCACACAGCAGGGACAGCAGAGAACACAGCACTGCTACGTCAAGGCATTCGTAGAACTCAAGTGCAGAAAGTGCTCATCAGAGGACAAATGTACCCACTCCTTCTGTTGCTCTGCCACCTTTTCTGCCAAGCACTTTACCAGGACAGGATCTACTTTGGAGTCAATCTTGTTGGCAAACCAGTGTCCGTAATTCAGAAGCCACCTTAATTCTCCAGCCCCATAGATGCAGACACTGCGAAGGTGGGTACCAGTGCATGGAGGATACAAATAGTCTTCAAGATAGTTCCATTTCACCAGACGAGTTTTGCTTTGTAAGTCTGTTACATCCTGGGACGACCTTGGAACTTCCCCAGGGACCCCGGGGACACGTACAAGAGTGGCCCAGAAATGTTCATCTGGAGAGTATGTGTCCCTTGACCACTCAAAAAAATCTTTTGCAAGTGAGCTTTCAAGGGTATATTGAATAAATTCTCGGCTTAAAACAAAATAGGCACTGCCTACAAATATCTCAATATCATGAGGTGGCGGATTCTTGGAAATGTTGGTTTTTACAGGCATCTGCATGTACTCATAAGGCACTTTCATAAGTTCATAATGATAAGTAAATCGTTCTCTTTTGCTACTGCTTGGCTTTGAAGTTTCCAGCATGTTTCCTCCACCGAGTTTCTTCAGTTCAGCGACCAGTTCAAAATTTGATCTCAAAGGGAAATCTTGGCCACACAAATTGATAACATACTTCCAAGGAACTGCAGAGTCCATCAAATCAGACAAACAATTGAAATCTGCTTGCAGACGTGAAATATGTGCGTAGTCCACTGTCTCTAATTTTGATGCAATGAAAATATTTGGGAAACATTTAGCTAGATTGTTCAAAGCAGATTTGAAGCTTTTTGCTGCTTTTTGATCATAATGGATACAGTAAATATTTTGATGACTGTACAATGAATGTATGAGCCTTTCTACCATTGCTGCATCTTTGTGAACAACCAAAGAATAGGCAATCGGAAAACTCTCCTCCTCTGGAGAAACGGGTTTCAGCTGGTATTTCCTAAGTGAACGATACACATGACAGTCACTTGTCATTGCTACAACATCTTCATCAGCTAAATCAACTATTTCTTTTCTTCTTATCTCTAAACTCTTGCCAATTTCATGAGGATCTTGTTCATATATAGATGAACAATTAATTTCATACTGGAACTCATTTCTAGGGTATGAATATCTGTTTCTAACATAAGAAGAAGTGCTCAAAAAGTGCTCAACTAAGTAAATGCCTCTAGAGGGAAAAAAGTGTCTTTCGACATGGAGGAGCTTCAGCAGTGCAATCAGCCACCCAGTAACACACAGAATCAAGATCTTCCTTCGTGAGGGACATTTGTAGGACCACTTGTGTCTCTTCATTCTGCAAGAAAAAAATACATAGTGTTACTTTAAATCAGAAATCATCTCTGAAGTTATCAGAGACCATTCCAACCCCTAAGAAAGACATGTGCACACCAGTCTGTCTACAGCATAAATACCACCTTATTAGGAAGGCCACTGCTAATCTCTAGTTTTTTCCTAATCATAATTTTAAAATTTCATTCCCCTGAATTAGCTAAGCGAAGGCAATAAGCCAGACGATTTCCAGTCAAATAAGAGTATCAGAACAAGACTCCCACTGGTCTTTTTCCATAACTTTTTAAAATTTCTAATGAGCTACAAACTGAAATACAGCACACCCTGGATTGGCAAAAACATTACTGTCATCCATGTGAGTAGGAAAGATTGTTTATTTTCCTGAGTAACATCAAGGCATTTAACGGGAGCAGCAAAGGGATGTCTAGTAAGTCTGCAAAGAATGTGTGCCTAATGGTAGATATTAGTATTGTTTTTTTTAAAAAGCATGAAACTGAAAGTTTTAGTATTCAAACACTGCATTCTTATTACCACAAACACTGGAGCTGGCTTATAAAGATGTTCAAGAGGAAATTAATTTTCTTCCTATCCTGTGCCAACAAGATCTGACAAGCCCAAAGTCTCCTTTCTCTCTTCAGATTCCTTCTGGAAAATACTTCTAACTTGCCATGAAGACAGAGGTGGATAGATACATAGCACTTTCATCCACTGGTATGAACATATAAAGGAAGTACCCTTCTGAAGGCAAAAGGGGTGCAGTAGTAAGGAATAGTGCATCTGTCCTGCTCTCTGCCGTGTGACACAACCTTGGATGTGACCACAAAAACACGGGGCCCCTTTTTATACAGCATGTTATTTTAAAAAAATTCCTGTGTAGCCCATTAACAACTGAGTCACTACCACAATAAAAGCTGAACACAGAGATCCTCTTCCACATACTCAGCTTTACTGGCTGAGTGTAATCAGCAAAAGTGTTCCCCAAATCAAAATTAGACCAGAACCACATAACAAGTGCAGCAGTAAACTTAGCTGTACTTCGCTTAAATGAAACTCCACTTTGCTTTTAAATTGAACAGCTCCCACTGTTTTCTTTTGAATAGAAACTTTTCAGAGTGCTTCTAGAGCCAATAAAATGGTGGGGGCAGCAGATGTGGCTTGGATGCCTGAACATCTCACACATGTATGTAAAATGAAATACTGAGATGTGCATTCAAATATATTGCAAGACTAACTTGGGCATCTTTAGCAATCCCTTTTATGTCAGGTCTTGCAAGCTGTAGCTACATTCAAATTGCAGCTTGTCAAGGCGGAGCTTTTTCATTTGTCTCTTCTCCCTTGACTTTGCCTTTCCCTGTGCATCTTTGTCCTTAATATTTCTATTAGAGGGCAACAGAAGGAAGGAAATGTTATCTCCTGGGGGTTGCCACGTACAGACCAGGGTCAGCCAACACATACCTATTTCGTAGAAACCAAAGCTCAGCAACTCTCTGCAGGTTTTAGAAACAGCCTCCAGGTATGCTAACAAAGAAAGAGAAAAAAACAGATCTAAGAATCATTGAATAGTTTGAGTTGGAAGGGACCTTAAAGATAATCTCATTCCAAAATCCCTGCCATGAGCAGAGGACCTTCTCCTGGGCTTGAATAATTCCGGGGATAGGGAATCCACAGCTTCTCTGGGCAACCTGTTACAGTGCCTCATCATCCTCTAAAAGAAGTGAGACATTCATATCCCTCTGAAGGCAAAAATCCCACATTCCCCCACAGCAAGCAGGTGCTTTAGTTCATCTCTTCCTCAAATTAATCCCAGTCCAATGTCTAATCTGGGTTTCCCCTTTACCTACCTTCTTTATGTATCTGTGATCCTGGAAAAAATCACTTTTAAAAACCTAACCAAAGGCAGGTTTTCAGTCATATGAAAAAAAAAAAAAAGCCCTGCAGAGGGGGAAACAGGTAACGTGTCCTGGCTTTTTTCTTTGGAGGGAGAAGACCTATGTGGTGTGGCCTTTCTGTGAAGCCCACCCCATGCCTCTGCCCAGCATCCCCCTGGCTAAGCAAGGACATCACCTACCACCCCTGCCTGAACAGGCAGGGATTGCCTAAATCAAGGAGTGAATCTTCTCTTATTCTCTCCTTCAAAAAGGCAAGTCTGGACAAAGAAAAAGGAAGGGAAAAATCCAACACATTCCAAACTTCTCCCTAACCTCTCTATCTGTGTCAGCCCTGGCCAGCTTCTGTCCAGAGCCAAACATTCTGTTGCTATGAAACCAAACAAAGCCATAGAATCTTAGAATGTCCTGAGTTGGAGGGGGCCCACAAGAATCAGTGAACTACAACTCCTGGCCCAGCACAGGATATCCCAAGAGTCACATCATGCGCCTGAGAGCATTCTCCACCTCTAGACCATGGGAGTACTGAACTGTGTCAGGATGGTGCTCTGTGACCTTTCCCTGGGGGGCTTCTTCCAGAGCCCAGACACCCTCTGGGTGAAGACCCTTCTCCTTATACTTAACTTAAACTTCCCCCAACAAAACTTCAGACTGCTCCTTCGGGTCTTGCCACTGAGAAGAAATCAGTGCCTGTCCATCTGCTTTCCTTCCCAAGGAAACTGTGGGTCACTGTGAGAGCTCCCCTTATCAGTTTATTATGTCAAAAAATCTGCATTTCCCTTATCACTAGCACTAGTAATGAAAAAAAAAATTAAAGTCGAGGAATTGTCTCTCCCTTCACAATTCTTGCTCACATTCAGAGAAGATGGATGAAGGTAAAGCATCCACCCCTCGAGACCAACAACAGCTCAGCCTCACAAAGATCATCACCTCACCTGCAAGGGCTACTGTGTTAAATGTTTCTGAATTCATAAAGTCATGCCCACTGCTCAAGATTCAACCCCAAAATGAAAATGGGTAAAGTTGTCAGGAAAGGGAGGAAATCCTCTCCCCGGGTCCTCAGGCTTCAGGTGGGAGGACTCTGACTTCAGGAATGTGGTAGCTCGGAAGGGACCCAGCTAAAAGCTTTCAGTCATGAACCTCAGGCATTAATTGCAACTCTTCTGATTGACAGCAAGGCTCTAAGTGGGTCTTCTGTGATAATGAAGTCTAAAAATGTTAGGCAAGGGTAAGGTGTGCTGCTAACATCAGATGCAACCAGGCTGGAAAACCCTGAACATGCTGCTCTCTGAACCATGTGAATAACTGAACGATTTTGCATTTGATTGGCACCCCCAAAACACATGCACATTGCCTCAAGTCAATGTATATCTCACAAACTCAATAGAAATACTTTCTGTTTCAGTGTTTTCTGTTTGAACAGAACTGAGTTCTAAAAGAAATTCCATTTTGAATGAGAATTACAGAGTATTACAGAGGGCAACAATCCACCTTTTGGGTTATTTTACAGATTACGGTATTTTCATCAAAATTAGGATAAATAAGAACAAAGTTTGTTTCTTCATCTGTATCTTTTAACAACTAAAAAAAAAAAATGTTCTTTTCTGTAAAAATTTGTAAAAGCATCAGTGGGACTTCTGGCCTCCAAGGCAGACCCTAAGAGAGAGTGATGATCTGCCTGCCTGAAAAAATATTCTGCTGTTTCACCTGAGTGCTCTATAACTTTTTCTGCATTCTGATCTAAATACTCTGGCTAAGGCCACTGTGCACTATCACATATCGGGTATCAAGGTAATTGCGTTGGACACAGTGCAGCATCTTTTCCATGGAGGGAAGCAGACCACAGATACAGAAAGGGGAGAGAAGCCTTATCCACCTCCCCATAAACACACAGGAAAAAAAAAATAGGAACTGCTGTTGTTTTTAATTGGAAGAAAAACAGAGCAGTCAGGTAAAACTCTACATTATGAGATGTGGTGGTCAAAATTGAAGAACCACGTGGGAGCACATATATTAATTCACTGGGACTAACATTTTTTACAAAATATGCCTCCATTCCTTCAGGGTAAAATCATGTTTAAATTATCACTCCTACTGAGAAACTGTACACCATCATATGTTGCTTCATAGAATTATAGAAACATGGAAATACATGGCTTGCAAGGGGACTTTTAAATGCCATCTAGTCCAAATCCCCCACCACGGGTAGGAACATTTCCACTAGACTGCTTGAGGTTGTCACATAACATCTAGTCATACTTAATGTTAGAAAGCAGAACTTAATGTGGTGAATCTACCCAGACTACTTCTAGATTTGGCCTTGAAAAAAAAACAAACAGCAGACAACCTGTTCTGCAACCTAGTTGCTCTACTATGCATGGGAGCATAGCAGAGCATTGCTCTAATATGCACCTTGCCCAGACTAAGCATCTGATGCAATCTGCAGCCAGTGGAAAGATACCAGGAACGGCAAAGGATCAACAATTCATCCCAAAACAGGAACTGTGAGATGGGCTGCACAAAACATCCCTGGAACAGCAAAGAGAAGCAAGGAAAAAGCCCAGCTTTTGCACCATAAGTGCCAGCTCTGCCAACCCTGCTTTCAATGGCATAGCCTTGTTGCACTCCTAATGTGAGGAATTCCAGGGGTAGCAGTATCACACATAACCCTGATCCTCTGCCAGGAACACCCCAGCAGCTCCTCCATCCCAGAGTGGTACTCAGATGCAACAAAGAAAAGCCAGGAAGCTGTTCTGGCCAGCACAAGTCTGAGTTAGCTCAGGGAACCAAGATCCTGCTCTGGCTGACCTCCAATGGTTCATATACACCAGCGTCACAGCAGTACTTCTTTGAGTACATCCCTCTGTAAATGTTTAAAGAGGTATTTGAGAGCTCGGAGGAATGCACAGGTTACCTTCATCAGCCCAAAGAAACTGGCAGGCTTTGGGCTCACACTGTGTCTCTGAAAATGAGTTTTTACTTTAGAAAGACTTCAATAATATTATGGAGACCTGGTTCCTGTGAGAGACCAGGGCATTACTGCAGTTCCTCACACTATTATTTTTGCTTTTTCCACAACCTCAATGCACCCAGACTCACAGTCTATGCAACTTTGTGATGCCAACGTCATTCTTGTAGAGAAGTCTACACCTCCCTTCACCCTGAGCAGGAACAAATTACCAGCACTCATGTTCCTCTTGCTCAGCATGGCAAGTCTCATCTGCTGTCCACACAGAGCAGAGGTGTTCCCAGTTTGTCCAGTTTATATTCAGAGCACATTGAATTAGCACATCTGAACTACCTTGTTTGAGAAAATACAGAATTTTTCAACTCCCCAGCATTCCATTCCCTTTCCTCTTTGTCTTTTCCAATACAGACTGTGCTGCATTAAACTCAAGTGCTTCAGTGATTAAAAGTAGAAGCTTCCAGGTGAATCTACAATGCCCACAAGCTCCCTGGATGTCACCTGCAGGTTGGAGCCATTATGAATCATCCAGGCCCATCACAGGAAGCTAAGATATCAGATGCACCTCCAGGTAGAAGGATAAAACTCCTGCTTTGAAGGTTGGGTTTTTTTCAGGAAAAAAGAAGGGATCTCTGCTCAAAGAGAGCTGACACCATGGAGAGGGAAAGGCATTCCTTTGGTGTTGGAAGCAACTGGCTTAGCAGCAGGCATGCAGGCAGGACTGCCTGAGGAGGTCTGTAACCTGTCTGCCTGCAATAACCAATGCATCACAACTTTCCTGAGGAAAACAAGGTAATATATAACATCCACTGCCCCTCTCCCTGCTCTGTCCTTGCCAGTCCTTCCTGAAGGACCTGCTCAGTAGGCAAGCAAAAACCTAGTCTCAACTACTCAGCTACACTGAGTTACAGAAAACAAAAGCCAGGATCTCTACTAATGCACAGCATTACCACATTTATAGTACTTCTGTTCTACTTAAGCAATACTGATCAAAGAGGTCTCCGACCTTCTACAGATGCCACAAATTACTTTTGGTGCCAGGCAAGACAGCCAGCTGGTGGGAACCACCTCTTGTCCTTTGTCACATCTGCCTGGGACTGGTCTACCCAGAGCATGGACTGACAAGACATGTTGACTGTTACTAGAATAGGGATTCTTGGAAACCTCAGGCTGCGAGCAGGCAGCGCTCTCTCCTCAGTGGATCTGAAATACATGGTGCCCACTGTGAAAGCATTGTGAGGCACCTGCTTCTGTGCTTGCCACAGAGCAAGAGTGAAGTGAAAATGTCAAGCTTGAGCTCAAGTCCGTGGAAGGAGACAAAAGAGGGGGAAGAGTTTAGGGGAATACAAGTGCTTTCACCCCAACAAGTGATTGTTTCTTGCGCAAAGAAACCCTTCTGCATATGAATCAAACTCCTTGCTGTCACCTAGATTTAAAAAAAAAAAAGGAATGTGTGCTGAGAAGAGCAGGAGCAGCAGAATAGAGGTTGGAAAATTACAAAAAAGAAGAATGGAGAGAGGGATTGAAAAGGGTAAGTACTTTCATGTAGGTAGCATTAACAACATCAACAAAAAACAGAATAGCAGAACAAGAGATTTCTTTAACCTGTTACACCCCCATCACTCAAAGACATCTGAAACAAAACCAGTGTGTACACCCTTCCTTGGAAACCAGGTCGCAGTGTATTTCAGCAGCCAACACCATTACTACATAAAGCAGGAACTTAAAGAGGGAACAATTCCCTCTCCTCAAAGTAAAAACACTTCAGGAAAGTTCCCCCTGATAAAATATCTCTGTTTGTTTAAAACACACCTGGCTCACACAGCAATGCAAACTTGGTGGTTTGCATGACCAACCCTGTGCAAAAGTTTAGTTAGCTCCTCCTGGTTTTCCCTGTGTTCTACACAAATCAAGTCTGGGCCTTGATAGGTCTGTGGGAAAGACAAAGGGGAGGATGTTCCTGGGAAACTAGGGAAAAGTAATCATGTGCTTTCCTAAGCTGTTTATTTTATTTTTTTGTAAACTATCTGTCTGAATTGAAATTTTATCATTTCTTAACTATTCAATGCTGCAAACTGGAAAAGTTAATTTACTATGTGCTATTATTTTTTCATTGCTGTTAGCTGGTTATTTTCATTGCAAAATTATCTATCGATAGAGATCATGGGATTTCTGTAGGAGTACATTTTATTGTCATTAAATCTCAATCAGTTGATTCTATCAAGTTTGTCTGAGTTTCCACCCACTTGCTCTGCACTGGAGTCTCTGCCTGTGCCCCTCCAACACAGTTACACTTAGCACCAGCCTTATTCTGCACATCTCGCCCCCTTGGTTTGGCTTGCCTGCTTGAGTAAGTTAGATTACTTACTTTTCACTTACATTTTCTCTGAATGACGGACAACTAAAGAGCTAAGTAACTTCAATTACTTAAACACTTAATTGCAAGATGTGAAAAAATATGTCATTACTTTTAGAAGTAATTAGATTATAAACCTTCCAATTTTAAGGTCGTGAAGACTTAAAACAGCAGAGTATCCCCATGAAAAACAGTAAGAAATTACTACAGTTTAGAACAGTGTGGTTTTTGCTTCTGGAAGCAGAAAGACGTTCTTGCCACATACCTGGGAAACACCGCAAAGATCTGGCAGTTATGGATATCACACACAACCTTGTCCCAGAGCATTGTCTCTTGCACAGGATCTGCATTTCCCAGCAGAACTTCCTGTGCAGACAGTAAGTTGCTTTGCTTGTCTGTTTGCCACTCAGTTCCAGCTCTCTGTATGCTCTTTAGAAAAGGCTGGATTCTCCTTTCTGGCTGCCTCCAGTGGCAATCCTCACAGTTTCAGTAAAATATCTTACATCAATTTCAGCGTGTTCGTGTCCCAGAGATATGTCAGGGTAAGGAAAGTCAATGTCTCAGCTCTTTGGCCAGGAAAAGAGGTAAGCAACTTCTGCAGGGTCATGCAAGCAGCACAAGAGAGAATGTAATTCCTCTGCAACCCTAACTAATCTGAACTGCTTTACAGAAACTTTTCACAAAAGCTCTTTTACTGGAGGCCTGAAAAGTCTCTCAGCAAATCCCTCAGCATCCCATACTACTGTGTGATGCCAGTCAAAGGATTTGCAGCCCTCTTAAAGCAAGAAAGTGTTCAGAAGGCACAGAGATGTCAGTCATCAAAATTCCCAAGTCTGATGCTTATACATTGAGAATATCAATTCTCTGGCTTTGTGACATGGGGGTATCCATGCTTGCCAAGCACATCGTGTACTATAAAGGCAGGAGTCAAGAAAACAAATAAACAAAATCCCACTAACAAATACATACTCCAACAAATAGAGTTTAGTCCCTTCTAATTTGTGGCAATCTAGAGTTTAACAGCTTTTTTCCACCTCATTTGGGAGTTTAAAGCAATAGTACTACAGTGGAGAGAGGGTTAACCTTTAAACTATAGAATAACATAAAAATTAAACCCAAAGGGACAGTATTTGTGTTCATTGGCAAGGAGAAGCACTGTAAAAGAGGGTGGAAATTTCCTGTTAGACAGGGAAACAGGAGAAACTGCATGACACCGCAGAAAAGCTCCCATTAACAGCTCAAAATATTTCTCCATTTCCTTCACCCCACCACCAAGCTGCCTGCAGACTCTTCTCTGCCAAGCCCCACTGTAAACCACCCTCTTTAAGTCATTTCACCCCGCAAAGTCACAGCTTGTCGCGTCAGTAAGATCTCATCAGAGAAAGCTGCAGACCTACCTCCTGGACTTTGCTGCGGCCTCTTCCCCTCTTTAGGATGCTCTGTCCCAGGAGATCAATATGGGTACTGCCAACTCAGTGGGCAAACCAAGTCCTAGTGTCTGCTCCATCCTGCCACTGCCCGCAGCCTCCACCAGTATCAGTGCTTCACATGCGTATGAAGTCGGACATACAGAAGTAGTAGAGAAGGCATTATTTCTTGCACAAATTAAAAAAGAAAATGTAAAATGTTAGCTGAAAAATAGTGTACATGGAGGCTTGGTATGTTAAGTCCCAGGGGTGGCTATGGCTGCAGTTCTGAACTAATAAGCCTCTGCTTTTTAGCTGGTTAGTTGGGAAGGTTTTATTGTTATTAAGCTGTGGAAAGCATTATCTGTATAAGAAGCATTTATTCTTGTTTACTCACATAGCATTTCTAAGCACCAAGAAGGCAGGGAGAAAGGAACACCATAAAAAGAACAGATCACATCAAAGCAACCTAATTTCCTTCTCCAGCAGAGTAAAGAGGACTTGGGGAGAGGCAGAAAAGCACTGGGACACGAGGAGTCTGTCAAAAGCCTCAGCAAGTCTGAGATGCACATAATACTTCAGGTACCAACACTCCAGGTGTCAGAGGCCTTGCTCCCTCCACAAATAAAATAGCTCTGACACTAAGCTAAGGCCAGAAGTTTGGGCTACTGTTATGAGATCCACAGTCCTCATGATACTTCCTGAAATTCTCCTTAGATATGATGTCTTGCATTGCAAGTTCACCTATACATAAGTACTTTGTATGGTATACAAAGTCTCCCTGGCAAGAAATAAATTTCTGGGCTATTATACCTAACTTTTCTCTGTGTGATGCTTACAGAGAAATTTGAGGAACTAAGCACTCTACTATTTGTGTATACCACAAACAACTATCATGATATTTTCCCTCGAGGAAAGCACTGCAGCAGTATTCGTAAGGCATATGTAGCATTGTCCTCCTCTCCATCCACATTTTGACCAAAATACACACACCAGCCTCCTCTTCATCACCAGTCTGCCAGATGATACAGAATTATAATCTGCACTTTTGTGACTGAAGTGTCACAAGCCTGAGTGTCATAAGCCCCAACAGGGCTCTGGGTGTCACAGATTCAAGGGCCCCTCCAGTCCTGCCTTAGCTCATTGTCCTCAGCATTGCAAAATTATACAGAAATAATGGTATCCAGATTCCTTAATATGGAATATTAATACTTAATATTGGCACTCTCTGTCTGTATAAGATGCAATGTGGCAAGACAGTAGCTGGGTCAACTTTACCTCTTTTCTGTATGATGGGAGGGTACCATGGTCAATTATATAATGTGTTATAAATTGATTTTAAAAAAATTAAGAAAATGGGACATTTTTTGTGAGACAAAAGCTCCCAGCACACGCAAAACTGAAAGAGGTCAGCAGACAGCTATGCATCTTTTGAGTAAGATTTAGGATGCTGATTCGTCCCTGCCTGGAAATCAAGCATGAAGAAAGACCTCCCCCAGCAAACAACGCACCACAAAAACACACACAGGCCAGCAGCACTGCACAGTCAATTCAAAAGGAAAAGGCCTTTGATTGGCACCAGGGAATCCTGCACAGGCCATGGGCTAGCTACTTGACCCACCAGACAAGCCATGCAGCAGCTGGGTAATACAACAGAGCCTGTTGCAGGAGGATGGGTGGATCTCTGGCAGGCTGGTATCTACCCCACCACCTGCCTTTATCTGGGTTGGGGCAATTAAAGACCTCCTCTTTCTTCACAGTTGTCTTTGTAAGCAGAGCAGTATCTGCCTCGTGCCTGATCACACTGCAAACCCTGGAGAAGCCTTCCTCGAGTGTTTCAGGGAGAGCCTGATGAGGCTTGACTTGTTGACAATTACGCAAAATGTACTCCCTTGCTGGATTCAGCACCCCGCTGTTTATGTTGCAGAAATGAGCTTTTTATGACTCATCTGGTACATTTCTTAGTTCCTTTATCAATATTTCTTGGAAGACCTCAAAAGCTGGAGTCACCATATGACTCCTAATGACTCTGTAGCTGTAACTGCCACGTAAATGCTTTAAGCTTAATTCCTCTGAATTTACTTGGACTACTCATTTCAGATACAGTCTCCTGCTCCTCAGCAAGGCATTTATAGGATGGTCACAGCCAGCCTGTTGACTGACTAGAATAATTTGCACATATTAGACCATAAAATAGCATGCATAGTATAGGTTAAGAACCACAAAACTTACAGAACCTGGTACACATGCAGTTTTCAGTGTGTGGATCCCTTTCTTGGGGGTCTGAATACCCAGTGTAATAACACACAGAGGTGCCAACCCAAGCAACTGAAACTTGAATGTACTCCTTATCACTATTGCTGCTTTTCAGAAAGTTATAATCCCTAGGAATTACTAATTTCTACTACACAGATGTCAAAATGCATTAGCCAGGTTTGTTGGTAATCTTTCAATGCCTTTACAGCTGGGCAGCATACAGAAAAATACGTGGGAACTGGGCCAAAACCCAACACTATCAGATGTATAAAACCAGAAACCACAGTCGTACAAATGTTGTAGCATTTCACTTCCCTTTCTATTATCATCTCAGAAAAGCTATGTGCATGAAAGAACAACCACATCATATCCATGGAGCCCATCCAGCCCAAGATGTTGTCTCATAGTAGTCAAAAGCTGATGCTTGGAAACAGGAGAAAGAATGAATACTCTTTAACATCTTCTCCATATGTCCTTTCCAGATCCATTTCCTTACAGCTTAGAAGTTTTCAAAGACAGGTTACAAATGTCTGTTTCTTGTGAAATTTTGAATTCTTTCACCCAGTCATTTTTGGACCTACATAAGCTTTCTGACTCGCAGACACTAGGGATTGTGTGGGTGCGGGGGTAACACACTACAGCTCACTTGAGCGTAGTGCAAAAACCCACTGTCTTGTACTTGTTTTCAGTCTTCTGCCTCCCAGTGTCACTTGATTGTTGTAATTCTCTGGCTGAAAGAAGCAAGCAGCTCTTTGCTGTTAATCACCTCCACATCAGTAGCAAGTTTATCTACCATCTCTACCCCTCTGCTGTTTCTCTCACAAATAAGCAAATGCAAAAGGATCACTACTAAGGAAATTGATTTATGCAAAAAGGCTACTATTAAGGAAACACGCCTATCTCAAAATGAAACAGGTTGGTTTACGGATTAGACATTTGGAATGAGTCAGAGGATGCTCAGTGGAGCAGATCCTTAGGTGGGACACAGTGCAAGTCCCCCATGAGGTCTTCTATTTCTAAGCCTTATTCTAGCATTAGTAAATCTGTTCACCCAATAATAAGGGACAAGCTGCTACTGTCTCTCTTCGAGAAAAAAAAGAAGTTCTGCTAGGTTCTTCCCATTGTTACTTTCTGTTTCTTCACAAGGAAAAAGAACCTCTTTCCATATTAAAGAAACAACAAAGTGCACTTGGCAAATTTGAACACAGCTACATGAACATTCTGAACAATTTACTGGGAAACGAAAAAATGCCAACATCACAGCAACCCCGATTCCCCTTACCAAACCTTATTTTAAGTTGGTGTAACTGTTGATTCTGGAGAGAAGGTTACGAGGCTACGACATCTGAGTACGCCGCTTACCAGCCGGGCTGCGGGCAGGTGGGTGCCCCGGTTCCGGACACCCACACCCTCTTACTGAGACGCAAAATCCCCCCGTAACTAACTTTTAAGACAAACAGCACCTTCTTACCGGAACTCTCCCGCAGCACCGGCACGACCCTCCTCCTGCGGCTCGGGCCGCCTCCAGCGCCGCGCCCGGCCCGGCGCTCTCTGCCCCGCTCAGCGCCGCCCGCTGCGCCCCCGCGGAGTCGCACACTGCCGCCCTTTCCTCCTTCTCCTCCCAAACTCCGCCGCCACGGCAGAACATCCAAATTTGCGCCTACAGCGAAGCCGCCGGGAGCAGGGCGGGAGCTGCTGCCGCCCCAGCGCCGTTCCGCCAAGTTAGGGCTCAGCTTGGCCGGCCGGGACGTCTCGTTGCCGCTGTGCCGGGACGTGCCCGCCGGTCGCGCACTCACCCGAGCGGATCGCGGCCGTCCCGGGCCGGCGCCCTGCTCGGCTCGAAGGGGCGCTCTTGTGTGCGCGGGGCGTGTGATGGGTGTGCGGCACAGCATTTTCCTCCATGACGTGAAGGAAAAAAGAAGGGCAGCCGCCCGCCCCGAAACCTGGCAGGCAGCAGGAGGAGGACGAGTGGGAGGTGACGGTGAGGTCCCCGCCAGCACCTGGAGCGGGAGGAACCCGCCGCCTGCACGCCACCCCTCCGGCAAACGCGGCACCGACTTCCCCACGACTCCTCATCGGGGGCGGAGCGGCCGAGGAGCTTCCCAAACCCTACAGCCGGCTCGGCCGGGTGGCAAGACAGGGTTGGGTCTGGGCGGGGGACGAGCCCCCGGCCCAGGCTCCTTGTCCTCGTCTCGGCTGCCCCGGGAGCGCACAGCTGTGGAGAGGGAGGGGCTGCTGCGCTCCCGGGGCGGGTGGGCACCAGGCACGGCAATAGCCGCAGCTCTGAGCTAATAAGCTGCACCCTGGCATTAAGCCTCTGCTTTATAGCAGGTTGGTTGGGGACGTTTTATTGTTTTTATTTAGCAGTGAAATAACCTGCCGCTGCCCTGGAATACTGCAGATCCCCAACCACATCCAGGATAAGGCCGGTGTTTTAAGGTCAGGCCGCGCTGTTGGCTTTGCTCGCAGAGAGCCTCGGGCCCTTGGTGCACCGGCTCGGTGAGAAATGTGGAAGACGCCACAGCACCGGAGAGCATCTGTCTGCTGCTGTAGCGCTGACCCTGCAGCTGGGCACTGCTGTGACAGCTCAGCTTACGGCTGGTAATTGCATAAGCCACTGTGACCAAGTTATATGTAAATGGGTGTTGGCGCTCTCTCCACAGAAATGCGTAAGTGAAATCAGAAGGCCGCAGATGCTGGAAAACTCACCTGTGGGTTACTCTGCAACACCAGTATTGGTGTAAGTGGTAAAACCTCCTGCTACAGACAAAGCCAAAGCTTTGTTTTAATAAAAAAAACCCAACAAAAAAAACCACATCCATAAAAAACATAGAGATACAAAAGTCACATTAAAAGTTATTCAAATCCTGTACAAGTCTCATTCCCTAGAAATGTTTTAATCCCTTCCTGTATCATGTTTCTCTTGATATGGCCAGTAACTTAGCCCTTCAAATGTCAGATCACCCACATCATTTCCTACCCACAGGAACTAGCTAATTAATAACTGGTGATAAGAATAAAGGGCCCAAGTCTCATGTAGGCAGTTGCTCAATCTATTGATTTGAACAGAGTATTTTCCTCCAGTTTAGTATTAAGGTTTGAAGACTAGAAAAAAAGTCTTTATGTCATCATGACAAAACACTTGCCAACTACAACTGCTTCAAGAATTTATCCAAACTCCTATGGCAACATTATTCATCCCTCTCCCTCCCCCTTAGCTGTATTTCCACCATCAAAAACCCAAGCAGTATTGCCTTAGAGTACTGTAAATACCTTTCACAAGCTGGTTTTCATTCCCATTATTCTCTTCCCTGACCTGCTCTGCTTTGCTTGGCAAGAAGGTGCAACGTTTTGTGTTGATCCTCTGCTTAGAATGACTTTAGCTCTCTCTGCACCTGCCTTTACTTTTTTCCTCTTCTCCATGTGTTTCCCTTGCTTACAGAGTTTCATGACCTCTGACCTGTTACTCAGGAGGTCACACTGGTTCCTGCTGGCCTTAAAACCGATGTATCTTGTGTTATATTGTCTGCCTCCCAGCTGCTTATCTTCCTCTTCACTCATTCTATTCTTTTGAATCTTGCATTCTTCCTTACTGGTATTAATCTCTCCACTGATTTTTTAAAATTCCATGTCAGCAATAACTAAATAAATAATTATGTGGAAATATGAATCTGAATTTTTGGCTTTTTGCATCACCTTTTCATCCTTTTATTCCCTGTGTGAATATTAACAGCAGTGAGAATGCCAGGAGTTTCGTCTTACTATTTGCATTTTATATTCTTTTTTACTTTAGCCTGCACCACATGAAGTAAGTGCTAATTCACAGCCTAGGAGAGGAGAAGAGGTCTACTAAATAAAAGAACTGAATTGTGAAAGCAGCAGAAGGGGCTGGGAGGAGGACCAGCCACTTGTGAGTAGAAGCTTTGTTACTCTGCTGCAGTTAGCATCACTAACAGCTGCCCATCTTTGACCAGTGACAACCACTGATACTTTTATGCAAAGGTAGACTTAAAAAGCATAAATTTAACCTGAGAAAACATGATGGTTTAAGTTTTTTCTCTCTTCATGGATCTTTACATTAAAATCAAAGGACTCCAGCAGGGAAATTGGAGAATATTCACAGTTTTAAGATTTGGGGAGCAGAATCCTACATTTGTTAGTCATATTAAGCCGTATGTTGTCAAGCTAATGCCTTTCTCAAGACGCTTATATACAACTAAGAACTGAAAAAAGCCTCAGTGGTAGATTAGTTTTACATACAGCAACTTTAAGAGACAGTGGTTTTCATGTATCACTTTGCATTTTTACCTCTTTGCTCAGTTTGCTCATTTAATTTTCTGTCACTGTATCTTAGGATTGCCTCAGGTAATGTAATCATATTAATATAATAGACCAAAATAGTGCTGTCAAATTCTCCTGGGTTTTGTATATTAATTTTATTAGACATCTTGCAACAAAGAAAAAATGTGAAACAAACATGTAATTCAGAGGTCATTTTAATAGTCAAATACCTTTTACTTTTCGGTGAAAGCGCAGTATTTGAATAAGCACTTCCTTTGAAACAATATGCCTTCAGGTTTGTTTTGCTGCTGCAGTTGTGAGAACCCTCCATTTTCTTACTTTTGAAACTGACTTTACAAAATACCTGTCACTCAGCAGCTTTTACCTTTTCTGACTTCCAGGCCACTGGCATTTCTTTATTCTTTACAGCCCATTAGGCTACGACTGCTCATGCATCCTAGGGCATAGTACTAGCTCTCTGCACATCAGACCCCTCTCGCTTCTGTAAACCAACTTCTGTTTAAGACACTAATCAGATCTTTGCAGAAGAGCTCTTCACACTCCAAAATAGCTTGCTGACAGTATGTATTAACAGGAGATACTTCCCATCCTATTCACTGGAGTTAGAAGTAGCAAGTACTATTATTCCATCTCTTATAATCCAAAGAACAAAAGAGCAAGAATATTACTTGAACGCAGATAACTCTCTTAACAGTCAAAACTGTTAAAAATATGCTGCTAAAGCAGATTCAAACATTGTAAAATTAAAAGAAAAGAAATCCTTCAGAGATTGGGATGAATATCTGAGAGGCTGTTACCTGGAAAAATTAGTGTTCCACAAACAGGCTAATTGCATTTCCTGTCATATGCCAGCACATTTTCTGCCTATCAGAGAGATTTGGCTGGAACATGAATGGAGTTTTCCTGAGCACTTCCAACAGCTAAGATTCTTCTTTTAACCTCTCTGAGCACTTTTTCCCCTTCTCAAATTTATATATATATATATATATATATGTGTATATATATATATACATATATATACATATATATATATACACACCACACAAAGCAAAGCTGATGATGATTTCCAAGGCTGCTCATCTTGATTTTTTGCCTAACCTAACAATTCATGTTACTACACAAACATGCACTGCCATTTCTGACAGCACATGCTCAGCTACAGCAGTTCCAGGTTTAGGTGTAAGAAGTGACTGTGAATGCTGATGCCTGTCTGTTTCTGTCCTGCCCCATCAAGCATGGGCAGTCACTTTAATCTGAAATTAAAACTTAATTTTAAAAAGTTCAACTTTAAAAGTTCAACTTAAAAGTAATCAACCTGGAATATAATTCACAATGAGCATCAGTGTGTAAATCCTATCTATTTCCCCATTTCTTAATCTTGCAGTGCAAGAGTAAATATTGCTCAGTTCTATACAGTTATCTTTGCCTGCTACTAAGTACTTCCCTGTTCCTCACTTACCTAAACAAATTTTCCATCATGCCAAGTGCTGTACAAATGATTTATCAAAATGACAGCAGCAAAGTACTTCGTTCTAAAAGCTCAAATGTTTACTTTTAAGTGATGGCAAAGAAAAATTCATTAGCATGCAAGAAGTCTTTAGAATCCAAAATCTTTGCATTCCTTGTAGAAATTCCAGTACTTTTCCATTGCAGAGCATGGTAGAAACTCCTCTTTACATGGCAATACTATCTCATTGAATTGAAGAAAATGTGTCAGGCTTTCCACTGAGTTGAGCTGGACAGATGACCCTGTTGAAAATGAATGCAAATAGATTAATGAAAAGCAGTCACTGGCACTATTACCTAAAAAGGTATTTGTAGAGTGTCAGAACCTTGCAAGTCTTAGTGATCCCTAAGAATCTGTAATGTGCCCCAGGAATCTTGTGGTGTAAGACTTGTGACATCTTACCAGTCTGTCTCACTCAGACCCAGTCCTCAATGAGACAAGGGCCACACTACATCTCCTGGTGCCCAGCCTAGGAAGCTAGCCATCTCAGACATCTCCAATTATATAATAGAAAAATGCAGTTGCTCTTCAGTACTGCTTGAATTTCATGTAGTATATCTACAAAGAGGCATGTTCATTGTACTTTCCCAAAATAAGGAATCTCTCACAGAAAATGCCCATCCTGAAACAACTTTATGAAAAGATATAATGTGTAGACATTTATAGAAGAAACTGCAGGACTGAACATAAGTATTTTCAATATTTGAGTATCTGCTGGACTGAATTAACTATTGCAATGCATAAATTTAAAGCACTTTTGTCAGTACATGAGAAAGTGAACTTTTCTCACTGTTACAAAACACTAACAAAGTAACATTGTAAAGATCCACCAGTGAGAAATATTAGAAGACATTGATCCGTAACACCACAGATTCCAAAATGCACTCAGAGCTTCAGATTTCAGAGTTACTTGCTTTCATACATTTTCATCTCCACTTTTTCCCTTCAGCATCCTTGCACAAAGTAACACAGCTTCTGAGCTGCCACAACCAGCCCAATACAGAAAACTGCCAGTGAGGGCACAACCGTTACACATAGCAGATGGTGTCAAGAGAGAGAACTCTCATGAAAAGTGGAGATGGTTTAAAAAAAACCAACAAAAACCAACAGCAAAACCAAAACAACAAGCTTCAACAAAATATTGTGTCCAACAACATTCAAGTGTCCTCAAGAAGCAAACCAGGATACTTATTTCAGGATTATTAGATCAGTCAAGATAAATCCTTGTCAAGAGGCAGAGAAAACACGTTTGGAGCTACACCAGTTGGCCAGTAAACTTGTACTTATTACTGGGCTCTCTTTCTTTGTTACTACCACTTTTCATTTCTGTCATCTACATCGATTCAAAGAAGCAAAATAAACTCACTGAATGGACAACATCAGTGGTGCCAGTGCTAAAACAAACAGTGCTATATGCAGGTGCTACACCTTTTAATTCCATGTCTTGGTGACGATTTCCCTGCCATTTCCTGAGTTCCAGGAGCACACCACCCAAAGCCAGCCAAGTAGCAAATTGCTACTAGAAGAGAGAGGTTGGTGTTCAGAGATGCAAATAGAGTCTTGTGTGTCTTACAAGCTCAGTGCATGTTCAGTACACATAACAGAGTACATAATGGAATAAAATGTACGATCTGATATCTGGAATATATTTAAGTATCACTGACTGCAACAAAGATGGGCAGGCTGCACACCAGACCTATGTGGAAAGTTACATCACAACACTCCTCACGCTTATGAAGCAGCAGTCAGTCACACCAGAAGAAGCCAACTTACACACTCCTTTGGAAGTGACGTTGTAAAGGTACAAGGAATGCTTGAATAAAAAAATCACAAAACAGTTTCAAAGCCAACTTCAAGTAAAAATGATCTTAAAGTATGCCTGGGATTTTTTAAAAAGAAAATAAACTGGCAGAAACTGAGATGAAACATTTTCATTAATACTGAGTATACAATGGCATGATAGGCATGATTTCTGCTCTAGTTGAAAAAATGGGTTTTTTTTGTTCTGAAATATCCACATTTTGTATGTAAGTAGAATGAAAATTCTTAGCAAAGCCTGTAACTAATTTAACATCCTGTATTGATAGATCATAATTAGAGAAAAGATGCTATTTTCTTACTTTGGAAAGGCTCTTCTCCGTACTGCAATGATTTAACTTACTGACTAAAAATTCTCAACTCAAATGTGAATTGTAAGAGAGATAAGACCAAATACATATATTGAAGTCACCTTTTTGAGCATAACAGCTTTCTTTGTTGATTCCTTTGTGTGAAATTTATGTTTTACCTACTGGATTAACATTTTGTCAATTGAACATCACTATTCCACCATAAGTACTTTACCTAAGTGAACAATTAACATATCTAATCTCTGTATTCTCCACTTCTCAGTAATTTTAGATAACTGTCAACATCTAGCAAAACCACAGTAATTTGTACATCCCAAAGCTGCCTTTCTCAGTTCTGACACCAGTGTTGGATAAAAAAGTTTCTATATCCACAGACAGTAATTTTCCCCAGTAGGTATGAATCAGTATTTTGGTTCCCGTGTTTCTTCCTCTGACACCAATGATTTCTTTTCCTGTGCATTTTTCTTTCTCAAGTCTTTCTCCCCTTTCTCTCTCCCTCTGCTACTATATTTAATCTTCTGATATCCACTTTGATGTTTTGTTCCTGCACTTTGCTGACTTTAACTCTAATCCCCTTAAAAAAGACTGGCAGTTTAGAGGCTGTAAGCAGCCAAGAAAGGTTCCTATACTGTTATCCAAAACTCAGTGCCTCAGGTACAGAAGCAAACTTAGTAAATTTAGACATACAAGCATGTCCTTTCTCTGCTTTTCCACCCTTGCTGTCCTATTCTGTCAGTCTTCTATCATCTTCTGGAACAGCAAGATAAAGTATCAATATCAGAATGAGAGGTTTTCTTCCATAAATATGGGGAAAACACGTTATCTCTTGACAGCTTTTCCATCCTGCTTATCAATATCCCTTCTGTCTTTGAAGGCATCCATTTTAGTCTTAGAGTTTTGAAACCACTCTAAATATTTTCAACTTGTGTTTCCATTTTGTTGCATCTCTAGCAGTCCTTGTCTGCTGTGGCTGTTATGAATCTGAAAATTGTACTTGAGGAGAATTTCCATTAATGGCAACTACACAAATGTCAGACTATAATCTCCAGTTGCATAAGTGTTAGTCAGTGAAGAGAAAATTGTCACTTCAGTGCAGAGTCACCATTTTCTGATCATTCAAATAGCTCCTGAAAGATCAGGCCTTAAAAATCCCACTAGTATCTACCTTATTCTTCCCAAGCAAGAAAGTACAGAAAGTATCCAAAAAATGGGTTATGTAATTTACAATTATCTTACTGTTGTAAATTATCTGTAAAATAATTTAAATGCTCTTGCAGTTTAGTCAACATATTTGAGTAATTTTACAAGCATCAGTAAATCAAATTTAAATGCTTCTATGAAACACCTAATGATAATTATCAGATCTGAGGGAAAGATGAACTGATTTGCAGTATCTGGCAAAGCCACAGGAGACTTTATTCTTTTGAGACTCAAAAGGATCTGGTTCAGAACAACTAGCCTAGACACAGGCTACAAATGCATAAACAAAGAGAAGATCTAAGAACAACACACTTAAAGGTGACAGCATTTGATCTAAACTGCCACAGCGGAATATTAATAGAAGAAAAATCTGTCTTAAGTGCTTTCAAGTTTCTTAGGCCTTATCCACACTCCTCTCAAGAACTTAGAAAAGATCAGTCACAACCCAAGAGTTCCAACAGGCACTGTCTATTCAGACCAAGTAAGGCCTCAGAAATGACAGCCAGCAGCTCCTGTAAACAACATTTTTGGGCCTTCTGAATCTTTAAATAAAGGTTGCTACTGGACTGAGGCACAATAGTTCTGCCCATGCTAGTGATAATTTTGAAAATAACTTTTCTTTTGGATTAAGTGTTCCCATTACCTATTACACTGAACCTGGACACTAAAACCTGGATTAACACCTGAAATTTAGTAACTAAGCTGAAAAGTTCACCAGGGCAGTTCGACATGGTACTGGTTCACTATATTCTACAATTATTCAGGAAGAAGAAGAAATCTCAGTTAGAGGAATATGAGCTTTTGTCTAGTTTAGACCAAAACTAAAGCTTTCCTATGCATTTTTTACCTTTAACCCACACACATGGCATGGTACATATAGCTCTTTTTTCTCCTAAGATTGGAATGTATCAGTGGTTTCGGTTGCAGACACATCAAGAACTTATTTCACTTAATATTCTCCTGAGACTTTACTGAAAGCAAGTAACTGCCTTTTGTGCTCTTAAGGTTTTTAAAAATTGGTATTCATGATCTATCAAATGGAAAGAAAAGCTGGTCAAGACCTGGTATTTTGGAAAAACAGATGTGTGTGGACAGATTGCCATTCTAAGACCAGAACTTTATCTTACAAACCACAATATTTTCCCAGTAATATATTTATTTATTTATTTATTTTCCTCTAAATGCATTCACTTTTTTCACGTCTCCCCAGAGTTCTTGATTCACTTCACATGATATAGATGTCAGTTCTGTTTTTCTCTTGTAAATGCTGGAGTCCACAGTCTCTGTCCTTACAAACCAATCAGTAAGGAGACATCCTCTTCTAATGAACAGATCAATCATATCAGTCAGACACCTAAAGTTAAAGTGGTGTCCATCCACGACAAGATACAGGCCAGCAGGAATTTTGACTACCTGCATTTTGATCCTTTGTGTTCATCTCCATCCCAATGCTGAAAGTATCTTTTCCCCAAGAATTAATCTATCAAGTGACCTAAATCATGCACACTGCATTTTTTGCATGGATAATTACAGAAAAAAATCAAAGGTTATTTATAGCATCATAGTAATAAATAAATAATTTCCGTTTGGAAGCTCCTTAATGGACTATAATGACCAGGTCATTCATAGAACAGCTATAACAGTGTCAGAAGGACATACAGCACCTCCTGATAGTACCTTAGCTTATGGTTTCTTTCTTCACACATCATCCAGGACTCATCACGGATGATCTATAGGTTCAGTTCACCATCTGCCCATAACTGAAATCTATATAGCAGTAATGTGGAATTTAATTCATATTTTCACAATTCATTATTTTATTCCATTCCTTCTAGATAAAATTGTGTATTTGAGAAAGAAACATTACTTTCTCCACTCAATAAAGGATAGTATTCCTCAGAAGTTCAAGATCTGTTTATGTATCCAACGATATTGGCAAAAGCAATGTCATAAAGCAGAAAAAATATTAGGTGTTTAGAATGATTCTTTTTTCTAACTGCTCCATAACAGTGGCCTTTCTTCTTGCACTGTGTCTGCATAGTAAAAGGACTTGCAGATATGATTAGAAACCAAGTATTTATGCCTTTTATTCTAAAGCATCAGTTTCAATGTTTATGCTGAATTCTTAAACTATGTTTCATATGGTAGAAAGTATTATTCCCACAAATGAACCTAAAGATGTTATGCTTTTTCAAGACACACCGTTAATAGTACATCTGTTTCTAAATGTCTGAAAAATGTACAACAGAAATACTGCTTTATAGGCTTCTTTAGAGCATTACCCAGATAAGTGATACAAATATATTATTTTTCATTAACCTTATGTGTAATCATGTTCTTATATAGTAACTGTTTTTTTCCCTACATATCCTGGAGTATATGGCTGTTACACAGTAACAAATGCTTATTATGTGACATATACTGAATTATTATTTTTCAGGTATCTTGGATTGGTGCATCAAGATATTGTTACATTATTCATTTAACAATATGTCAAAGTCAAGTCCACCAATGTATTTTAGAAATCCAGAAATGTTTCAATAGTCTCTCAGGGACACAAAATGACAATTTACATCTTAGTAGCTCTTTTTTGCTATAGATGTAAAATGATTTTATCCCCAAAAGGTGAGAGAAGTATAACTGACATACATGCCAATACTAACTGAGAACTATGCACATCCTCCCATGAAAGAATCTATCTTCAAGACTGAATTTTTAAATAAGTAAAATAAGTACTTCTAAAATAAAACAGAATGGCTGGTTCCATTTCTCTTATTAAAAATATATTTTCTATTGAAAATATTTTTACACAGCTGTCCAGATGACCTTTCAGTTTCTCAATTAAGTCCATCACTGTATTTAAATATCAATATTAATGATTTTGTACTCAACATCAACAAAATCATATACTAGTATCCATTCTGGAAAGACCCAAGGATTGTTTAAAAAATAATTGGAGGAGACTACTTCTTGGTATGACTAGGAGTATGTAGGTTTCCAACATATGATTCTTTTTTTTTAACCTATTATGTTATTGTTGTAGACTTGATTATATAATGATTCACTTGTATACTCATTCGAAAGTAAAATGGTTCTCTAAAATTATTTCTAACCATTTTAGAAAACCTGAACTTAATGTGCCAAGATGGTGCACTAAAAGTTTCAGCTCCAAACTTGGGTAATTAAAACCAGAACACTTTAAAATTCTTGCAGTTTATAGCAGACTGAAATGCAGGTTGGAAGAAACATAATACAAGTTATAAATCAAGTTTCAGTTCAGGTCAGAACAGTGCTCTGAAAAACCAACAGCTCCTGTTTTTCATGCACTGGTAAAATCTAGAGTGACTATTCTATGAGTTTTATGTATAACCTCAGAACAACTGCTAGAGCCTCTCCTACTCTATTATCACATGGTGACTGAAAGACTGAATTGTTTGGTTTAAAAGCTTTGTCATAACTTTGTTAAAAGTGATTCCTGAAAAAAAACATCAACCAGATAAAAAAGTGATAAAAATCAAACACTTCCAAAGATAATATCATCAGATAATCTCCTAAATATTTTCACCTCATATTATCAATGTGATGTCAAAACAGTCTGTCTTGTTTGTTTAAAGCAAAGCAGCAGGCAGAAGCCAGTGCCTCTTGAAGGCTGACGTGGCTCACACTGCCTTGCATTTATTTGCTTTCATAACTAAGACAAGAAAAGATGTGCTCCAGGAAAATAATCTACAACAGTTCTTTTTGTCTCAGTCTTCTCTCAGTCTCCACAGGACCACCAAAGCAGATGAAAATGCTATAGTGCACCTGAATAAGTAAAAAGATAGGTCTGTTACCAAAGGACTCTTTTACCACTTGTTTCACAAAGTAAAAAACCCAGAAAGCCAATGTAAAAAGCACTCAGCTAGGAGCCGGTTTTAAGTACTCTGGCAGGACTTCTCAGGAGAACACAGTTTCTGTATCACAAAAAGGGGCAAAAGTTTTAAAAAGCAAGTTTCCCACTAGATACTGGGGAAAAATTCATCCTGAGCATGGTTAAGCATAGGAATACCCATCCCTGAAAATATGCAGAATTTGCCTGGACAAGGCAAATTTATCTAATTTGGAAACTGGTCCTACTTTGAACAGAAAGTTGGACTGAAGACCTCCAAAGGTCCTACTGAACCTATGTTAGTCTATGATTCTGTGCAATCACAGTATCATCTGGTTTCTTCTGAAGTAATTTTCCAATGTCAGACAAATCTGGCTTACAGGTAAGAAATACAGACATCAGATACTTAGAATTGGTTTCCATGGCATGCAGTCCCTCATAGTTGTTTCTTCCCCTACCCTCCTCTGCCCACCCACAATTTTTGTCCCTCTGAAAAATGATTTTGTTTTGGCTCTTGCTAGCCACACAGCTCAAGTCTGAATCACTCATGTGACATTTTACCTCCTACCCTGTTGACAGTCAAATAACAGCAGGTAGAGGATTTTGGAAAGCAAGATGAAGGAAGCCTATACCTCAGCCAAGGTATGCAGTTACTAGAAAATACTGCTTTGTAAATTCTGCAGACAGAACTATGCACTTCTTTGTAAAGCACATAAAGCAATTGCCTGGAACTTTACAGTTCTGAAAAGTACTTTCAAGTATTTTGTCCGTAAGCCATAAAGAAGAGAGAACAGTATAATAGTTGCACGTTGAAATCCCCCCAAGACTGAAAAATACTATGGACAGACATTTTTGTCTACAATCTCACTTTTCTTTCCAAGTACAAAATACAAAGAATATATAGTTAATCTCCCTGTCTTTTAGAGTCACATAAATGGGGACATAGGTAGTTGATGAATATTCTACTATAGGTAAGGAAGAAAAAACACATATGAGATGTCAGGGTTTTGTTTTTTGTTTGTATATGGTTTGTTCACTGGGGATTTTTAAATATTTCAAGTACTTCTCTTTCACATCACTGTTGCCATTATTAATAGTATGATAAGCTACTACTTCAATAATACCCAGTCCAAAAAATTCAGATATACAGAATCAAGTTCCTTAAGCCATGCTATTTTTGTCAGAAATAATAAACTCTGGTTTATTACATCTTGACTTCTCAAACATTAATGTTATTCACCATCTTTTCCTGTTTTCCTTCAAAAACACGAAGAAGACAATAGTAAAGTTTTCTAGTGAAAGTAGTTTCTGATCTAACTGTCTAAGCCTAACCAGAACCTACGGTTCTGATGTGGAGTACACTACAGCACAAAATATTTAATTTCACAATGGGCTAGATTTGTTGTTTGGATTATGCTACAAAGTATCTTCAACCATTCAAATATGCATATGAGATCCCTGTCCTGAAAAGTTTATAATTTAAAATATAATGGAAGACTGTTGCAAATATGCACATGCAGTGTTTTCTAGTAGCTTGATTTTACACTTGTTTAGGAGCTGACATATATAATAGCTAAGTTTCATTTATCTGGAATGTTTCACGAGGATTTAAATGCTCTTCTGTTAAGACAACCATTTCAGCATCACAACTTTATACTGGTGTACAAGAGAGGACAACTGACCATCAAGAAAACTGAAATTGATTACCCTTCTATCATTCTCCAGGACTAGTAAAGCCCACAAAGTAAACTAGTTTAAAGCCAACTTATACAGCTGAGCTTTACCTTCAGATTTGATTTAGCACAAAGTAAAACAGCGGTGGCATTGTGTATGTGCCTAGTTCTTTGGAAACAGAACTAGAGGACAAACCAATACAGTAAAACCATCTATGGGTTATGAGCCTTCTCATAGCACTTACAAAATTTCATTTAAGAGACTGATTGAAGCACTCATCCTGATATGCTTGCAAAGGAATTTCCTTCAGAAATAGGAGTTTTCTTTTTATAGTTCATTTTAAAAAAAGGTCAAACTGTGAAACTTGAGAAGCTTATATTTAGACTTCCACAGAAAAGATTTGAGATTCACAAGGCAGAGATGTCAAAACTGAGATGGTAGATAATTTTTTACGTATTATACCGCATGTTCAGCAGCCTTTTTTCTTCAATTGACAAAGTAATTAAAGTAGGTATGAACAAAAAATTATATATGGAACAACTGTAAATGCACAGTTTGTTAATTTTTTTAATAACATGTATCTTTAATTTTGTATTATCTCCACTGTCTGTTAATGGTAACTTTTGCTACACTATAACTCTACACTCTTGCTGTAACTGTTTCCATTCAGGACTGAGCACCTAGATGGTTGAGTGACAGTGACTTTATACGCTGCAAGACCATTATTTTGCCAAGCAGAACACAAATAGCAGGCATATTTGAGAAAATGTCAATCTGGCTGTTCATTTGTTCAGCAGAGATACATAACTTCTACAAACCATAGTCTTTGTTACTTTTCAATTAATATCAAAGAGCAGTTAAATCTGGGTTTTTTGATATAAATAAATGTAGCAATCTACTACAGAATTTATTTTTTGTACCTTTACAGACCACCTTCCTCCAAATATTCTGATCTGTCATTTAAGATACGAAGCCTGTTTGCTTCTATTTTAAAAAAAAAAAGATAACAAAGCATTTTCTCCAGAGGTTTCTCAGTTTAATCCTTGCAAGGTAACTGTAGAGCCTATGTACACAAGCATTAAGAATTGCTTTAAAATATGGACGCACTTTTAGTTTCCAGCAACTGACAAAGACTAGATTCACTTCTGTTTCCTGTCTTACTGCCTCCCACGGCAGACCTGACTTGGCACTGTTACTCTCGCCAGGGCAGTATTATCTGGCACTGGGGTTTGAGCTGATCACTCCAACTTTGCACTGTGGTGAGTCAGGGTCATCCCTCCATAGTGTAATCAAAAGCAGTAGAGGCAAAAATACCAAATGAAGTGCAATAGGCACTGTTCAAATCATACAAGTATTACAGATGGAGTTTAAAGTGCAATCAATGTAAAATGCAATACTGAAAACACAGAGTTACAAGCTTTGTCAACTACATAAAGGTCAAAGCATCTTCAGAAGCATTTCCACACCACCCTCTAAATTAGATTACACAAGATCATTTAGCAATGCTTATGTATCATATTTCTCCACCTAAATCAAGAAGACATTTCTCCATGCTATTTTTTTGAGACATTAAACTGAGTACTCAAAATGACACAAAGTTATTTTGTTAACTACACCAAAACAGCAAAATGTTTCTAATTGCTCAATTCTAAGAGCTGACCATATTGAGCTATGAAAAACGCTGCTATTGGGTCATTTAGATCTAACCTAAACCCTCAGAAGTGTAACCATTTTTCCCCAGCACTCTTTCCCTCCCACACACAAATCAATTCCATGCCACCTACTTTTTTTTGCCTCTCATATCTCTTGCATAGCCCTTGCATCCACCATTAGGTTTTCTAGACTGCTAAAAAACACTCACTCATAAATTCCCTGGCAACAGCTGCTTCTCCTTCAGCACACAGCTCTCACAACTTGTGTTTGTGGCAGGGATGTGGCGTTTGGCTGCATATTACTCAGGTCAAATCTTCCAAGAGGCTGAGCAATGGAGCCACTACCACGATTCTGATAGTGCTGGTGGCTCCTTGTGATAAAATTCTTTCCTAGGAGCATGAAAAGATACTTCTGTTCAAGGAACAAGAAGTGTCTCTTAACACTGATGGTTTAATGCACAGAGAAGTTATGATTTTTATTTTTCTTAATTTGTTTCTTTGTATTTTCACTTAGCCTTATATCACCTAACACATATAAGGGCAAACTTTCCTTTGCTCCTTTACGAACCCAGCAGTTGCTGCTATAAGATGACTGGGGCTTGTTTTTTGAGGGTGTTTACATCTATATCTTCCTTGGCAAAATTGCAACAGACACCTTAAAACTCTAACTTAAAAAGTAGCCTACTAAATGTATGCGTTTCATTGCTTGCCTCAAGGAAAACAGAAACACACCATATCACATACAATCATAGCACAACCTTCCCACTTGCTTTCAGCATTCCTCCTGAGTTTAGTTTAAAATTTAATACTCCATACCTCAAATAACACGAGCATAAACCTTTCAAAACAGTTTATGGTTCAGCCATTAAGAAATCATTTGGATTCCCTTGAAAACACTCTTCTTCCATACAACTTTGGGACCTTTCATGAACTACACGTGAACAAGAGCTATTTTAATCTTTACAGGTGGCTAATGGTTGTTAAAGGCAGTAAGGGATTGCCTATGCAAAACAATTGGACTAGTCATGCTGTCTTCCTGAAATAGCAATCTGCAAAATGAATGTGCACATCACACTTACTGTAACAACTGAATAAGCTTTTATTTTAAGCCACTTTGCTGGAATTTCAATGTGAAATACCTAACACCAACATTTGCTTGTCAACTTAAATCTGTTCTTCAGCTGACATCTGCTTCTGAATCCCTGTTATTCTTGGTAATTTTTAACAAACATTATGACAAGTATCAGAAAGCATGAAGGAATTCTAATCTATAAAATAACTGTTTATTCTGTTTTCCTGCATACAGATAGTCCAAGAGTACTGCTCATTTGCTTAATGTTTACTTCTCACTCAGGCTTGAATACAGTAATTCTTGCTTTCTGCTAGCATGATCCTAGGAGAGACTGAAGACTCGGACTCAAAGAAGGTACATAAAATAAAATTCAGTTAGGACTTGGATGACCAATTCCAAAATTGCAATCTCTAGTGCTTCTACTACATACTTGCATTGGTCTGGGACTGCTTTACTTCATGGGCTTTTCAAGGTTTTTTACTAATACCCCTAAGGTACCTCGAAGTCTGATGCTATATAAACGTTGAAGCAACTTATAAATCTCAACCAAGCTGAAAAACTGGACCATTTATTGTGTTAGCCACCACAGAACAGCAACTCCTTCTCTTCTCACCAAAGGGCCTTGATTTGGCAGAGGTTCCTAAGACATGCTTCCTAAACTGGGCTGTACAAAAATTTCATTGGTAGCTGCTTCTTTCTATTCTACACCAAGATGGCTAGGTGTAGCCACTATCATATATCATTTTCTTCCCACTTCTCCATGCTCTTCATACAGTAACTCAATGAACACTGAGCCAAGGTACGGGAAGTTACAAGGAGAGTGAGGGAGGAGTATTAAAAATAATAGCATTATCCTCCAAAATTGCTCAAATTCCCAGGCCCCAATCTTCTTTTTTAACAATGCTCTGAGACACACAGAAAAAAAATCAATAATGAAAAAAGCAAAAAAAGAAGTTTGGTTCTTTGAAAAGCAGAAAAATCTTCTACTATACAATACACACAGGCCCTAAGCATATTAGAAAGATAGAAGACTGCTTGGGCACTCTATGTCTCCAGGCAAGCAGTACAGAATAGTTCACATCCACACCAGCAAACTTTCCTCTGCTTTTGAGCAGGCTGGCTGCAGGCAAAGTGCCTGTTACCTTGGAACAAGGTAACTCATGAACTGAGCTTGGAAACCATTTGAAGATTGTCCAATGAGCAGAACTGTACTCACAAAACAACCCTGGAGATTAATCCTCTTCTGAAACAATTTAAGGCACTGTTTAATGTCCTAGATATCTGGCCATGTAGTATCTGAAATGGAACTGAAACTGTGAACACTTTGACTTGCCCTCTCAACTTCCCATCTAAGACTAACAGTTAGACAGTGGCTACTGTCATCTTAAATCACATATCACAAAAAACTTCCTCAAATACTCTTTTCCAGATGATCCTGGACTACCTGGGAAAAACACTTGCTGATCTTCAGACTGACTTTTTTTTGGTCAAGAATAGTTTTTCAATAAACAGATTTCTCTGTTCTAGAAGTTACAATCTTTGTAATAAATTTTTCACAATACGAATAATTCAGAAGAGCTAGTGAAATTTTCAAAGGCCTATAAAAAAGTTTGGAAACCAAATATAGATCTAAGTCACTTACACCTGGTATAACTTGAAGTTAATGAAGCAAGGAAAAATAAACTCACCCTCTGGAAGCTCTTAGCCTGAAGCAAACCAGTAGAACACAGTAATTTGAATACCAAGTTAGCTCTTTTGAACTATTATCTTTAAATTTACTTTCAGTATGTTAAAAACAGACCAGCCCTGGTATCCAGATCACATGAAATGGAGTGTCTTATCAAATTACCAGAAGCAATCCCAAAGGCCTAAAAGCTTTATGGACTCCAAGTACAACTGGCTGTCAAAGGGACTTGTGTTTCCCTGAGAATACATTGCTTATCAAAATTAGACTGAAGTTCTTTAAGTTTGCTAAGCAGTTCTGAAAAAATTGTTCAGTGTCATTTTGTCATATTGATACACTTTGTTTCTTTTGACTATTTATTTCTAGAGAATTATGTATCCTCCTAATTATTAGTGTTGCTTGGGCAATAGACTAAAAAAATATTAAAATGGCTTACTCAAAACTTCACTTTATAGGAAATATTCTATTATAAAATGTTACTTTTTTTTTTACGTAACAACCAAATAATTAGTAACTATTACCTTCACACAACAAGTTTATGGAAGTGTAGTTTTTTAGACTTTGTGTACAAATTTTGGCACTACTTACATTTCAAGATTAAGATTAGTGGTAACCATATACCCAAGAAAAAAAACTAGAAATCAATAGAGGTTCTGGTCTTTAAGTCCTTTAGAAATCATTTTCTTCTGCTTCCAGTTATGAAGACTATTAGATTTTAAGTGGTACGTACCCAAAGGATTTCCTTTCTGTGCTGGTAACTCCAAGTCGCTGGAAACTGACGTTTCACCAACACTAAATTTTGACAATTCTGTCCCAAGATATGTAACCTGTAAAAATAAATCTAGATGGATAACTGATTGCTTTAATTAGTATTTTTTAGGGTTTTTTTCTGATAGGTGTAGAAACCTCACTTTCCTTTTAAAACTGAGTTTATGCACTTATAAACCTAATCTGCATCTGTCAAGATCAAGAAGAAATTATGCTAATTTGAATTCTAATTGAAAAAAACCCCTAGCATAATACAGCCCATCTGTAATACCCTTTAAACTCTGCCAGTATTTATGCAACAATCATGCATGACACCCTGATGTTTCAGTAAGTTTGTTCCTTTTTGTTCAAACTACCTTTTAGTTTTTTTTATCAGTCTTAGTCATCTTTAAAGCAACTCTTTCAAATTCCTTTTAACTTACAGTGTGAGCATTTCATGTTCTTTCAACATTCATGATGACTTCACTATACAACTATGTAGCTACAGCACTTTTTGCTGCTCATTCATTAAAAGTGAGATGATATTTAAAGTTCAGGCTTGTACTCTCTTTTGCTTTAATAACAGTAAGGAGATTAGATTAGTGAAACCTGTTACAGTCATTCATTATTGCTAACTTTGGGAATCAAATCAGGCCTACCTTATTCCACACATACTTCCATGTCACAGAAATATCACTTCCTAATATATCTTTAACCCACTGAACTGGATTCTGTAGTATTTGTCCTTTACTGGTTCTGATTTTGCCATTCTTCAAGAGTGTAGCTTTATGACTAAATTCCTAAAAAAAAATAAGAAATCATTTCAATTCATAAATTAACACATATAAGATCTTTGAAACATGAAAAATGCCAAAGAACAACATAGCTAAAAAGTTGCAGCTAATTTTGTTTTTCTCTGGAAAAAAGTTAAGTAATCTAACGCATCTATCAAAAGCTGTACAAAATAAAGACTATTTATTCCACTAGAATAAGAAGCTTTAGCCTAGCAGAAGACATATCTCCCTATGTGTGTTTGTCAGAACTGTATTTGTATTTTAGTTCCTCTTACACATAACAAGGCTTTGAATAAATTAATGTGCAACAGTGAACTCAGGCAGTTACACGACACAAATCTGTGCAACAAGAAACTGCTATACGAGGTACATATATGTCAGAGTGAAGTTTCAGCAACCAGTCAAACATAAAACATATTTGCACAAAAATTTCACTTATATCAAGGGATATGACTTGCATGTTTTAGGAGGAACCTAATAGCCTTACCTTAGGCAAAATTAAGGATGAACAAACTTACTGTTAATGCCTCTTTCATAATGTTAATGCAGCCCAGTTCTGCAAACATTTACACCTCTCCAGAAGCACAAGTTATAGCTGTTTATAGCTGAGTAAGTCATGGTTTTGTCATATTGGCCTCCATTGACTAACACAGCTAAATAATGCAACAATTAACTCTTGATCAACTCTGTTAGAAGCTAGTAAGGTCACTTATCATTCATAAGATTAAACAATCCAAGTAAGAGAATGATGCACCAGAAAATACTGAACCATCTCCTACCATATCCACTGGCTTGGGGTTGCTTTAAGAATTAAACTAAGACAATTAACCCAAATATTTCAATGAACACTCAACCAAGTTCCTATGTTCAGAGTTTCACAACCTAGGTCTACAGTATTCAACAACTGCATTCTCCCTGCCCAAAGTTAACCTTAAGTAAGGACTATGTACCAGCTCTATGTTTTTATCAAATACATCTCTATAATGATAAAGAAGGAAAATTTACTGATCATATCTTTGCAATGCAACACACACTAGATTCTAAATTTCGAATTCTGTAGCACCGTCTTCCATTACATAAATGAGTGCCATTTTCATCCTAGTAAAGATCACTGACTTCTCTACATGCCAAACACTAGTACTTGCAGCACTGGGTTATAATTCCTTAGGCTCTATGTGCACGAAGCTGCTAATACAGAGAATTGTCTTGAAAAATTACAGTAGAAATAATGAATTTTTCATCCTTCCACTCATCTTGCAGTTCAAACAAATATTACATGTTCTTGACAAAAAAGAAGCATGTCTCCACACCTATCATATGGCCTGATATACAGCCTTTTGACTTACACTACCCTATGTTCAAGAATGCAAGACCACACAAAATGGCAGCTCTCAGCAGAAAACCATTCCTGAGATTTATAAGTGTAGGAAAAGGAGTTCTTTCTACATTAACTAAACTGGTGAGTTGGCTGAAAAGAACTTTACATATTTTATCAATATGCTGCCCTGGAAATTAAATAGCTGTTTTGCGCAGCTAGTTTACAACTAGCTGTTTTGCACAGCTAGTGCACAACAGGTTCTGCACAGCCTGGTTTATTGTAGCAGAGCAGGGGCACAGAGGCGGCTTCTGTGAGAAGCTGCCAGAAGTTTCCACCATGTCTGGCAGAGCCAATCCCTGGTGGCTCTGAGGATGGACATGCTGCTGGCCAAGCCTGGGCCAGTTAGAGATGTTGGTAATGTCTCTGTGATAACATATTTAAGAAGAATAACAAAACAAAATGGACAGAGTTCTTCCTTGCCAGAGAAGAGGAGGAGATAAGAACATGTGAAGGAAACAACATGGAGACTCCAAGGTCAGTGCAGAAGGAGGGCAGGAGGTGCTCCAGGCACTGGAGCTGAGATTCCTCTGCAGGCCATGGTGCAGACCATGGTGAAGCAGCTGTGCCCCTGCAGCCCATGGGGATCCATGGGGGATGCAGGGATTCACCAGCTGCCCGTGCTGGAGCAGGTGGATGCCTGGAGGAGGCTGTGGTCCAGGGGAGACTCTGTGGAGAGAGGGGGCCCTGCTCCCAGGCTGGAGCAGCCTGTCCTTGGAGGACTGCACCCCATGGAAGAGCGACCACACTACAGCAGTTTGGGAGGACTGTCTGCCCATAGAATGACTCAGGTTGCAGCAGTCTGGGAGGACTGCTCCTCAGCACACTGGAATGGAGAAGTTCACTGAGGACTGTATCCTGTGGGAGGGACCACATGACTAGCAGGAAAAGGATTCCTCTCCCCGAGCAATGGAAGAAAACATTGAGTGATGAACTGACCAAAATTCCCACCAAAATCCAGTCTCCCTGTACTGTCAGTAGGAAGGAAGGAGGGGTTGGGGGAAAAAGGTGTTTTTTAAGGGCTTATTTTTACTTCTCATTATCCTCCTCTGATTTTGTTAGCAGTAAATTCTCTTTGTACATCTAAGCTGAGCCTGTTTTGCCCTTGGAGCGTTTTCTCCTGGTCCTTATTTCAACTCATGAAGCCTTCATCAAATTTTTCTCTCTCCTTTGTGCAGCTGTGGCAGGAGAGGGCAAGTTAGTGACTTTTCTGTATGTATGGCATTTGTCCAGTGTCAAATCATGACACTAGCTCACATCTCAGAATTCAGTCAACAATTCCCTCATATGCTCAATACTAAGCCAGGTCCCTAGCAGCTGTTGTGAAAATCAGCTCTTTATTTAGGGGGACAGGAAATGCTTTTTTATTAAAAGAGAGGGGGTTCTTTTTTTTTTTTAAATATGGTTCACACCATACTGTATGCTTACAGAATCAGCAAGCATGTAAGCAAGAAATTTTGCATGTATTCATGCCAATCACAGCACTACAAAATCCAAATGTCACATTTTTACTTGAGGGACTTGACAGTTGTTTCCAAGAATGACATTAAGTCATAACAACAATCACATTCCTGCTCCTTCCAGTATGAAAATAATGTAGACTTTCATGAAAATCAATGTAGATCAGCCAAAGATTCCACTCTGGTTCTAGCCATATGAAATATTAGCAAACTGGTAACGCAAAGTTAAACACAAATTCTACTTATGCAATATTCTGGGTCTTAAAATTATGGGCTGACAGAAGATTTCATCCATAGAATTTTCCTTTTAAACTCATGAACAGTTATCTATAACCAATGAATAAAAATACTCACTAGTAAGTGCTGAAGACGCAGACAAAACCATGAGAACTGCTTTTTCCTGTTTTAGTGTGGGGGGCATTTTTATTATCTGCTAGTATTAATATTATTACTATTATAATTTCTCAACAATTACCTGCAGTTTGAATTCTAAAACATTTTCTCCGGGCTTTATTCTTCCCAATTCAAGCAGATCTATCCACTGATTCTTTTTCTTACTCTTCCATCCATATCTCACTTGGTTTTGTTCCCATTCCTGACTACCATAACTCTGTGAAGATTTCTCATTGATATTTGTTGGAGAGTCAGTATTTGAGGAAATATTAGTAAGCATCAGGTTGACATTAAATGAATTCTTACTACTCTGAAAGACCATTTGCTGCAAAGTATTAGAGAAGCTCTTTGTAGATGCTAATAAAGTTTCTTGCTGTGGCTGCTGTTGCTGCTGGAAAGCTTCTTTCTTATTCACATATCTGTGCAGATCCTCATGTGAAAGAACCTGCTTACAGTGACTGGTTGTCTGATAGACATTCTTACCCACAACAGTGCTTTGGGGTTCTACAATATTTAATGTGTTGGTCATTGAAGTGCGATTTAAAGACCTGTTTCTTTGTCCTACAATTGCTACACAATTAATGTCTTTTGGCTGTGAGCATTTTGTTTTAGCAGTGGAAACAGTAGGTTCTGAAGGCAATGTCGTCACTTCTGCAGCATTTGTCAGCTTTGATGTGCTGTCAAAGGCATATTCTCTTACTCTGTTTCCAGATGCCACAGCATGATCAGAAGCCTCCTTGCTTGTAATTAGTTCTTTACTTGCTCCTGTTTCATCCAAGCAGATGTGTGGATGCTGGATGCATTCCTGAGCTGAAAATCTATTTTCTGAAGAGACATATGCTTCTACTCTGTTTCCATTAGGCCTGCTGGCACCAAGCCCCATACTAAATGTTACTGTATTAGGACACATTATTTCATTAGCAGTTAAACTTTGTCTTGTATCACTTCCATGAAAAGTAACTAAGTTTGAGATTTGCTTCTCTGATGATGAATTGAATATTATCTTTGTTTTCCTGTAATTTTTAAATTTCTGCACTAATTTTTCCTGGTTTTGGACAACAGTCAACAGGCTCTTTTGACTAGAAGCAAGGTTAACTAATTGCTTCCTTAGTGCACCTTTTTTAAATGATTCCACTGAAGCCCTATAAAAAATAAAGACATTGTAATTACTATAGATACAAAATTAAAACAGTTAATAGACATAACAAAGAACAAGAATACATTTCAACATTTCTGCCAACATTTAAAATTTGAACAATATTTTTATAATGTATGAAGTTTAATGTTCAAATCCCGGGTCTATGAACAATGAAGTGCAGAATCCCAAAGTAGGACACAGAATTAAGATGCAGTTGGGAATTCCATGGCATTAGAATGTCAATCATCAAAACTTTGGAAATAGTCTTGCCTATACCACTCCTTAATTCACAGAATTCATACTTCTATACTACCTTCAATTCAAAGAATCAAAACTATGCCTGTAGTATATCACCAACTGCTCTGTTCTTACCACAAATCATAGTAGCACGTTGAATCCCATGTCTCAAAAGTCCACTTTGGAGCCTTTTAAAATGAGTTCAGGATGAGCTCCTGAAGGATGATACTGTAAGGATTTTTTTATGGGGTACACAACAAAAGATTTAATACAGCTACCAATGTAATAATGCCGCATGACCTTTCAGAACAGTTTAGGATGTTGCCTGTGTAATCTGGGAATGCTGTACCTTCATCAGACCCTGCTACCAGATTGAGCCTCCTTACTATGAGACCCCTTCCCTGGGGGACTTTACCTCCCCTCTGCTGGAAGAGAATTCTTTATTTACCCCTTTATTTACTTTCTTTGGTACAAGGGCCATCAACTCAGCATAACACTATTTTCTCCTAATTCTCCTTCATGAGACAAGTGGCATCACTATGACTCTAGGACCATTTTGGGAAGATAGAGAAATAACCCAAGTTGTGGGAAATGGAACTACAGTATGGCTTGCTTTTAAGGCCACCCACTACAGAGATGCCATGGCAGGTAACACCATACCAGTCTCAAAAGAGACAAACAGAACAAAGGTAACTAAGACTAGATGTCTCAGAACAAGGACAGAAAAAAACCAGCTTGACAGTATTGTTGCCTGTACTGTGATACTGCTTGGTATCTCATGTGCTTGGAATACACGAACCATCAACATATTAGCATAATATTAGCATATTAGTCACTGAGTAATCTATGACAACTGTGGGCTTTTACACAGGCCAGTGAGGCTTCCACACACTTCTCTAGCAGTTTTTGCTCTGGGAAGTTTTATTGCTTTGTTGCTATACAAGTACAGAAGAAGATGCAATTCAAGAGGCAAAGAGAGTGTGACTAAAATGACAAAGTAACTTCTAATACTTCTTTTTTGTTAATTTTTCTCAGGAAAAAGATATATCTTAGTACCTTAATACAGAAGATGCTAGCACATATATCTAAGTACAGAAAAGGAACAATATAAGTAGTATCTCGCTCTGGGCCAACTAACTGAACAACTGGAAGATAGAAAATGTGATGATGCCTCCTGATCTTCTATGACTGGTGTGACAAAAGCTATAAGCCAATTAATTAAAAATAAGATGTTGACTATAAAAATAATAAAAAGCAAATATAACGTGATTTGGAATACAGCTTATTACTATTGATGGACGGCTGTTATATTAGCTGCAGGATATCTGCAATACCCAGAAACATTTACCACTTCACTCTGGAACACAGACTCAATCTCAATACTAGAAAACAGATAGGTTTATGTAGCTATTAATTTTACTGTCCTTATTTCTTAACTCAGTCACTATTTTGCCCACAAGGATGATTTGGAACTCCAACTCCTCATAAAATCATTTTTTTAAAAATTATCTGTGTAATATGTGTATCTTACATTTTATAGCTGGCAAAATGGCTTGTGACAGAAATATTTCAGTCTTTTTTCTCAACCCAACCAGCCTTTATATTTTGCCATGGGACAACCTGAAAGTTTTATGTTGCTGCTTTTACATGACCAACCAAATCCTGCCCACAAAAGCAAGAATGGAAACATCCTCATTACCTGGCCTAGAAGCGTCTGTTAAATAGGATGCTACATTGTTAGATGAGCATTCACCACATGACCAACCTTGAGTACTTCTCAGAAGGAAGTAAAAAGGGGTCTTGTGAGAGCTAGCATCATGAAGCTCCTAATTCACACAGTCCATGCTGACATTTTAAATGTTCTCACAAAAATTGAATGCCCGCAAGCATGCTTCAAGGCGTTTCTTTAAATGGCTCTGGTTGGCCATTGGCTGAACACTCCTAACCTAGGAGTCCTGAAGAAACAAATCAGAGTCATGGACACTCCAAGTAGTGTCTTGAGCTGCTATTACTTTCCTCCATGACACTGCAAAATAAATGTAATTGCTCAATATCCTCATTTCCTAATTTCTGCTTAGGTATCATGGTTCCATGAGGAGAAAAGTCCTGCTTATGAAACCTGATTTCCTTTTAAAACAAGATAACCACTTAGCTGATCAAGGGAAGCCAAGTGATGTAATCTTCTTGGATTTCAGTAAAACTTTTGGTACCATCTCTCACAGGATCCTTCTCGACAAAATGTCCAGATAAACACATCACACAATGGGTGAGCAACTGACTCACAGGTCAGGCTCAGAGGCTTCTAGGGAATGGGATGACATCAGGCTGGTGTCCTGTCACCGGGTTCTGTGCTCTTAAACATCTTCACATCTTCATCTTCACCAATAACTTGGATGCAGAACTGGAAGGGATACTAGGCAAGTACGCTAACAATACAAAATTGGGTGGAGCTGTTGACTCCCTTGAGAGCACGGAGGGCCCTGCAGAGGGACCTTAACAAATCAGAGGACGAGGCAATCACCAACCATGTGAAGTTCAATAAGGAAAGTGATGAATTCTGCACCTGTGATGGGGCAAGCCTGGATGTACGGACAGAATGGGAAATGAGATGCTGGGAACAGCAACATGAAAAGGGACCTGGGGGTCCTGGTTGATGGCAAATTGAACATGGTCAGCAGTGCCCTGGCAGCCAGGACATCAGGGACAGCATGGCCAGCCAGGCAAGGGAGGGGATTGTCCTGCTCTGCTCTGCACCGGGGCAGCCTCACCCCGAGTGCTAGGGACAGCTCCGGTGCCACAACAGCCTCATGCAAGGCTAGAGAGTGTCCAAAGGAGCGCCATGAGGAAAGGTGCGTCACACAGGGAGTAGCTGGGCACTGGAACAGGCTCTCCAGGGCAGTGGTCACAACATCAAGCCTGACTGAAGTGTTTGGACATTGTTCTCAGGCACATGGTGGGATAGTGCTGTGCAGGCTAGGAGCTAGACTTGATGATCGTTGTAAGTCACTTCCAACTCAGCATATTCTGTGATTCTGTGTTTTTCCACACATTCTGTATCATTCACTACCTAATTTCAATGCTCACTGTGAGTACAGCAACCTCACTGTTTGCTGATTATTATGCATTAGCTAAATCCTGAAGTTCTTCTTTCATGTAACTGAGGTAACTGAAGCCAATACTGATCACGCTTCCAAAAAATCTGAATGAAAACCACATAGATGTACTTTTACACCACTATGTGTTCCTAACAACTTCTATCACTACTACTGCAAAGAACAGCTTTCTATGAATACAATCCTTGTATTCTACTTACCTGTATATTTTAGCAAGGGTATCCCTCTCTGTTTTCTGGTTTGCAAGTATTTCATTCAAAGTGTCTTGTATCTGAGACAGCCTTTGGATATACACATCTGTTCAATATTTTGAAATAATCAAAATTATGATGGCGATAAGAAGTAGGAAATAATTTCATTAATAGTATTTTCAGTGTAGCAAGTACACAGCCAAAGTATAAAGACACTGCTAGAGCAGTATCTTATACTGTAATGCATGCTGGTAGCTCCTAACAATTGGAGCACTTTTAATGAAATTCTTATAGAAATAATTAAATACAAGTTTAACTTTAAAAAATTAGCAGAGGTACTAGAAAATTATGAAGTGCAAGTACCTTGTTTAGGAAATTATTAAGAGAAAAAGGAATTAATTAAAGAACTGCCATATGGATGACAAGCCCTGAAAATTTTCAAGCTCTTTGTGTTGCAAGTAGCTACATAACATGGCAATTATACTGAGGCCACCTGCAGAAGCTACACAATGTTAACAAGGTGCCTAAACCTTTCATTTGAAGTATTATGAAATGGCTTAATGAACCTAGACTGTTTCAAGTTGTATACAATGGTAAAAGCATATCTGTCCCAGTTTTACATAGTTTCTAACTCATATTATAAAGTAAAATTATAAAGAAGAGCAATTATAAATTCTTCTTTATACACCCTATCTCACAGACAAATAAATGAGGGTTAGAAGTACAACCAGTGGATACCACTGGGATAATTTGCTAAAATTGTAACCTAATTCCTGAAACTCTAAAAGTCAATACAAGCTTTACATAATCAGGAAAAAATGAGAAATTACAATATTAAATTGGAATTTGTAAAATGTTTCCCCAAACATTTTTCACAGTACCTACCAGTATTTGCCTACTTAGTAATATGTAAATATTGCTTTTATTAAGGCAGTTTAATATAAATTTTGTATCTGTTATTTATAGTACATTTCACTGCATGGAAATACCTTGAGATTTTAGTCTACTTTCTACTGTCTTAGTTCAATCTTGTGCCTCATCAATAGTAATGACTATGACTTAGTTTAAGAGGTGCTATATTACTAATGCTTTTGTCAGTAGTGGTAACAGATCACCATGTTAATTTCTCTCATACCCCTGAACAAGAGAAGTCTGATTACCCCTGAAAAGGAGAAGTCTGATAGTTCTTTTTGCTCATTCATTAAATTGCACTGATGTCTGTGCACAGGTGTCTGTCTGTTGTATCATCTACCTACCTGTCAAACATTTTTCAAGAAAACACCTATTTCAATTAACCATATCCCATAAATCTGAGTTGGAAGCAATCCATATAATTCCATATTTCACATTCATTTTTAAAGGGATAAATTTACTTGTAAATACCATTTGAAAGCTTTAGCCTGTATTTAGGAATATAAACTTAAAAACAAACCCTTTCTTTCTGTCAGGAAGCAAAACTGTTTCATGAGTATGAGATGCTCCAATTAAACAGCCCTGCCTAGACGGGTGAGGGCAGCTGGGGAGAGAGACCTTGGTCAAAGGCATTCTGCCAGGAAGCTATGCCTCTTGAAGCATCAAGCCATGGATACAACAGACTTCAACAGATACACAGCAGCAGCATCACGATCACCTAAGAAGTCACTGTCATTTAGTAAATTCTTGAGATTAATCTGAACTGAGATTTGATAGCCTAAAACAAATTACACTTCTGGGGATCAGCATCTCTTAAACTGCCCATCATTCACACTGTCTGCTGTAAAGAATTCACTTTTTTCCTCTCATAAATTACTTTAGGCTCCTGGAAATCTAGCCACATCAGAATAAAAATGCTGCATCTGCTACTTCACCTACAGACATAGCTGTTCTTGGTCATGCAGGGGCTCATGTGCTCATAACTGAATAAGGCTGCCAGAAGTATGCATTCTTATCTAATGATCCCTTTTTATATAAACAGGTTTACTTGAGACACATGCCTCCAAGTGACATGCCTTCCTTTTCTGTCATAATTCCTGTTTCTGTTCATTCCTGCGTACAAGAAAGTACTTTGGGAAGTGCCCACTCCTGAGAGGTGTTATTAAAATATTATTCTCTGAAGCTGTACTTTCCAGAGGAGATTCAAATATATTATGTGCAATAATGTTTTAAAAACAGTTATATTGCCAAAGATATTTACCCACTAAAAATAGGTGAAACACTTCAATTTATGTCTACCTGCATCTTTTGAAGTTCTCAACTCCAGCAGCAACAGTTCTTCCTGCTTCTTTTCTGTATCCTGTATGGCAGCAACAGACTCCTGTTAACAAACACAGAAATTACCGTAAGAAGTAGAGCCAAGTGCGCCATACAAAACAGGTCATGACACCTGGTCTGCAGTTTAGGTATTGCAGACTCAAGTAATTCCAGGTTGGGGATTACTGTGTAAAGGCAGTGGGGCACTGGTAGGACAGAGGTACACAGTGACAAGAACATGCTCTGCAAGGAGCTGTCACAGCCTGGGTTTGCTGTGGCATTCAAACTAGTCCATGCTCAGAGTCCTCCAGAAACCTCAGAGTGCACAGCAAAGATTGGACAATGAATTTCACCATGACAGCATCATCTAGACAACGCAGGCATAGGTTACAGACACCAGGAAAAGCTAACAATTTGTGCAGAAATCTTCCTCCTTGTTGTTTTGTGGTAAGATAAAAAATATCTAAATCTCTTCATCATCATGATGGTAATTTATTACTGTTTCAAAAGGAACCATTCTGGAAACATGATTAAAAGCTTCAGATCTCACAACCTTTTTTCCTATTTTTATAAGCAATAAGAAATCTGTGTCAGTATTGACTACTGCTTCCACAATAATTTTAAATGCACAGGAATTATGAACAGAGAGCGGTGATTATAAACATACTCATCTATGTAAATCACAACTTATCTTCTATAACTCTCTGCATAATGCTGTTTTTACATACATTTCAATAGATTATTTATTTAAATTATATTTTGCAGTCATCAAATGTCACTATGCAGCTGTACACCACAGAGCAGTTTAACAAAACTGTAATCTATACTTACCACACTGTATTTCTCATGTTGTGTCTCCAAAGCTGTATCATCATTTTTATAGCAGTCATAACAATGACGTTTTGATTTTTCCTCTCCACGATTAAGAAAAATGAATAAAATTTAAAATTAATTTGCAGGAGCACCATAATAATATAGATTAAAATGATGCAATGGCAGATCAACTAATCAAAAGTATCTTGTATATGCAAAAAAGATCAAATTTAGGTAGCATAAAGAAATGAAAGCCACCACTTTCAAAACTAGTCATTTCCTTTCCTGTGAAGGGAAATACAGATAATAACAAAAAACTGAGTATCCAAATACGTTCTTTTTACAAAAATCGGAATATCCAAATATGTTCTTCTTCTAAATATGTTCTTTTCTTTCTTTTTCTTTTTAAATACAGACAATAACATAAATCTGAGTATCCAAATATGTTCTTTTTCTCATTCTCTCAGAAAAAAACAAAACCCACCCACATGTGCTATTTTCTGTAAATAAATAAATAAATAAATCTCATTCAATAGTTAATGGAATTAAAAATATCTGTGTCAAACTACTTGAATGTATGATTTTTCCTTAAGACTGCAGGGTAGTTCTAAGGTTTATATTACATACCAGTAACTTCAACAGTTTGAAAAGGAAGTACAGAGTCTGTAGCACCATACGACTTCAACAGTTCTTTCATTTCTTCATCACAAGCTTGATTCAAAGCACTTTTTCCTGAACCATCCCTCTCATTGGGATTTGCTCCATGCTGCAGCAGAATCCTGGCTGCCTATTATGTATTTTTGTTATTTGTACGGTGGTAATTCTTGTTGTGGACATATTATACAACTACATGTGTTATATCTAACATACATCACAAATAATACAGGTTCTCTAGATACTCTAGAGAGTATATATGTAAATAAGATACCTGCAATACAAATTAAAAAATCCCAAACAATTGGCTATTGTCAACACAGATTTCTATCTTACATTTCTTGCATTTTTCCATTAAAATACACAAATAACTCACAAATTTTCACAAAACACGTTATTTTTATAGTACTAATTTTTATGATTTTACAGTAATACAGAACAATTACAAAACACCATGTATCTAAATTAAGAGGAGCTGGTCAATTGCATTAAGACCAAAGTGCAGAATAGAAGTGCATTTCTTCCTTCAAAATTGGTTTCGGTTTCATGCACTGATAATTTTTTTTCCTAATTCCAAAAAACTTGAAGTTTGCTTAATCACAGAATGTGGAAATCAGATTAGTGGCATCAGTGGAATCATCTACTCCCTGAATTCAAATCATATGAAAGAACTGATGAGGTCAGACCTTGGTAAAATAATTTTCATATGTATGACTTTTCAGCTTTAGCATTTCTTCTTATTTCTTACACTCAGAGTGCAGGTAAGTAGGAAAATGCATCAGAACAAGAATCCTGACTCAAAGTTCAGGATGTTCTCTTGTTGGTTTTCCCCCAAAATACTGCATAATACACTTATACCTTTGCAAGAATCCTACTGATAGTTTGGCTCCAAGCCTGTGTGAAATCATCCCCTTTGTTTTACCCTTGGTCACAGAAAAAGATAAATGTGATGAAACATGAATTGTCCTGACAGAAATAGAAGAAGTATGTTTGAGCCAATTTGGCATCACCTTTACACTTAGTTCCCCAGAACTCACTCTGTCAAAAGAACATTTTCTTTATTTCTGTGCAGTGCTGGGCACCACAAATCAAGAAGAATGTGAAGGTCCTTGAATGTGTCCAGAGGGCAACAAAGCTGGTGAAAGTGCCGAGAGATGTGCTCTGTGGTGAGCCACTAAGGACTTCGGGCTTGTCCAGTTTGGACAAAGGAGACTCAGAGACCTCACTGCTCTCTGCAGCTTCCAGAGCATGGAAGTGGGGAGGGAGATACCCATCTTCTCCCCCTGGGGTCCAGCAACAGATGAGTGGGAATGAGTCTAAGCTGTGCTGGAGGAGTTTGCCTGAGAGGTGGTCATTGTCCCAAGACTGTCAATGGTTAAGGAACATTTGGACAATGTTAATGTGATTTAACTTCTGGTTGGCTTCCAAGGGATCAGGCAGCTGGACTAGAGGATCACTGCAGGTCCATTCTAACAAAAACAGTCTGTTTTACAGAACCACAGAATGGTTTGGGTTGGAAGGAACCAGTTAATAAAAAATTGTTTATTTTTAAACAATAAGACCAGAATCTTTTCTTTACAAAAGTATTTTTTTTACAATTAAGTTAGTGAGACACTGAAACAGATTGCCCACAGAAGTTGTGGCTACCCCATCTCAAGAAATGTTAGAAGTTTGGTAGGACAGGGATTTGGGCAAGCTAAGCTAGTGAAAAGATGTCCCATCAATGACAGAGGCCGTTCTGGCTACGGGCTATTCTCCTCTCCTGCTTAGGCCACAACCACCAGGGGCAGTGGTGATACATGCATCCAGCCTACTCCACACTTTGGGGAGGGGGAAAGGGCACTGTCAACAGTGACCCAGGCATCTTATTGGTATGGAAATATGACTGTGAGTCAATCACCGTACTTCATAAATAGTGCCCAGCCCGGGGCCCCTTGAGCTTTCTCACACAGTAATGGGCTGCACACCAGGATCTCCCTTTGAGTAGGGACACATCTCAGCATTACTCCTTGAGGCACAGAAATTCCTGTCACAATAGATTCTCCATAATTGATGCTAACTTTGAAATCTTAGCTAAGTGATAGAAAGGATTGATTGTGAACGTACAGTCCTCTAGACATAAATTGCTGATTGAGTCTGGAATGAAGTCTGGATCTAGCCACCTGAGAAGGAGTTTAGAAACCAAGGGGGTCCTTTCTGAAAATCCTGACTCAACAGGAGGTTCCCTCCTTACAGCTAGGACCCTGTTTCTATGCAGTAAACAACAGAATTGTGGTAAACAAACTGTCCCATTTATCAGTGAACTTTGTTAACTCACTGTTTTATATCACTAAAGCATATAATTTGTTCTCTCTTAAGTGCGAAGTGCATCACTCCCATCTGCAGCAGCACTGAACTATCAATAAATTGATAATGTTCAACTTTTATACTGTTTTTAAGAAGCCCAAACCTAACAAAGAACCACAGGGAATTTCTGAATTTTTATGATTTGTCTGTTGCATTAAAGAAGTCAACTAACTGTACAATCTCAACTGTCACTACTGAAGAATATTTTTCTCTGATTTTTATCACTTTAAAGAATACTGGTTTATTTCCTAAATGCAAACTTACACTAAAATTATGTTTGTAACTTCAATGAAATGTGGATTTTGCTTTGTGGACCCTCTGCTGGAAATTTGTGTTAGGAAATCTTATGCAAAAGAAAAATATACCTCCAAATAATTGCCCAAAACAGCATCGTGTATTGGTAAAACACCAAAGAGACTTCTGCTGTTAACATCAGCACCTGCTTTCAGTAATTCTAAGATCACATCAGTAAATCCTCCATTAGAGGCTTCATGAATTGCTGTCCAACCTAATAAAAGCAAGATAACACAGTATACATCTGATCTGGAAAGATCCACAAAGATCACTAATTAGTAACTCAATATTTTGCTTCATTTAAGATAAATCTTACACAAATAATCATCAGGAAGGTAAATTATTTTGTGTGCACTCAGTTTACTTCAAAGAAAAACTCATCTAATATTAAGCAGAAAAACATTGCTTTCTTTTCTACTGCAGTAGAAAAATGATAGAAGAAACAAAATTGGAGTAGAAAAGCTCTAAAAACTCAGGAGCACAGTATTAATAATCTGATTTCTAATACCAGTAGCATTTTATAATATCAAGTCTGCCAGACTTGATAGTATAGAATAGTATCCATGATGAGACTATGGAAACAGAAAAATGCTATATATTTAGGTAGGAAAAAGCAAAACATAATCTTGTCATCTGTTTTTTTTTCTTATTTCTTAAAGAAATAAGACCTGTCTGAGTGTGCTTCACACATGCATATACTGATGCACACAAGATCCACCAAACTCAAAGTTCATTTCTGTACACATCTCTGAAAACATGCTCTTCAGCACAGTAAAAAGACCCTCCTGAGAAATAGTCAGCATTACCTCCATACTGACATGAAAGTTATGTATTCATTCAGTGTGCTTGCACTTGTTTAATGGCTTCCTTTCCTCCTCAAAATTTTAAGCCAAGAATCTGTAAATTTATTAAAATTATGCAAATGATATATACATGCCTATACTACATATTATGTAAAATAGTAGTATAAAACAAGTTCATAAGGGAGTAATTTTCAAACCTGCATAGTCCTGCTCATTGACAGAAAATCCAGATGATATCAGAGTCTTCACCAAAGACACATCTCCTCTCTTAGCAGCAATATGCAGCTGAGTTTCCCCTTTTCCATTTCTCCTAATTTTCATCTTTCTCACAGCTCCTGTCTTACAGGTACCAGGCACAATTACAGCTGCTTCCCTGGTAGATTCTAAACAGATATTGGGTGTTCATTAGAATTTTTTTCACAAAGAATGCTTAAGTATAAACAGAAAATTAAACTTCATAATTCATTTGAATTACTGTAAATGTAAATACTCTTTCTTTAATTATTCAATAACATTAAGTGACTATAACAAAAAGTTAAAAGGCACTGTGGTAGGTCCTGTGCAACAGGTCAAATGACAAGCAGATCCTACACTTAAGAATTTCCAGTTAAAACCTAGACGATTCAACAAGGGTACAACAAATTAGGAAGTCAAAACAAAGGTAAGAAGATTGAAATTTTATACTGTACAGAGGTAGAGAATGTGTTAGGTTTCTCCATGGATGGCTTTCAAGTTACCAGGCTGCTAAATATATAAACTACACATGTAAAGATATGTAAAAAACGATAGAAGCGGAGACTTTATATTGCACCACTCCTTATCAGTTGCTAATTCTGTATCAAGGAAAAAATAAGTGTGTGATTTATATATATGTGAGATATATATATATATATATATATATATACACACACACAAATTATATATATATACATTATACATATACATATATATATATATATATACACACACACACAAGTTTTTTTTACAGCTGTGATGTGAAAAACTTCTTAGATTTAATAGTAGATGTAAGCTGCTTCTTAGGAAATAGATTACAAGTCTTTGAGTAATGTTTAGTGGCATAGATAATCTATCATTTAAACCTGTGCACAATTGGACCCATAATTGCAAATAAACTTGATTTATTGCCTTATTGGTTCACAAAGCAAACAACATTCACTTTAATGATATCATGTGGTCAGCAGAGAGGTTCTAATTCTGAAGCTTCAGGTAACAATCTACCAAATTCTAAGACATACAACAGAAAAAAGAGATTAACAAAGTACTTATTATATATATTGAGAAAGGACAACCCCCTCTTCAAACTGGTACTAAAGAGACAGGACATATAAATCTTTCAAAGCTCTATCATCCATGCTAAATTTTTTCAAACTCTTGTTCCTTTTATCATACTACCCAGATATTTTTTTAAGAATTTACTGTATTCTTTTTATGATTTCTTGAAAATATGTTATTTATTCAAAGAACACAGAAGCTTAAGGTTTTCAGTGAGCATTCTGCAACTCTTATCCATGTTTTTTTTTCTCCTTTTATAGAACAATTAGTTTCTGCATCTTTCTCATTTCATCAAACAAGCTCTTTTCTAAAATATTTCCAGTCAGCATTATTCATTAGTATCAAACATCTTCTGCACTTGACACCTGCCTTCTTCAGGCACCTCCTGCCTTCTAGAAAACTGGCTTTTCCAATGTTTCATTCAAAGTAAACTACGGAGCTTGTCATACAAGACTATTTGGAAGAACATGAAAGACAGACTGAAGTGATAGTACAGACAAACATACAGTGAGGATATACCCATCGTGGTTTTAAATGAGCTCACTGCAGGCTGTTCAAACCTGTGAGAAAGCATTCAGGCAACCCTTTTTGCACTGACACTGCTTGGCCTACACTGTATAGGCAACAAGAAAAACCCAAGAGCTCCTTTTTTAAGTGAAAACTTGAGATTCTAGAGCACACAAAGCCCATCAGACTATTAAAACACTCATCCAATCCAAGACCTACTTCACCATAAGATAATGTCTTTTGTCTAAAAGCTTCTGAACTCCCAAAGCAATCATCCACTTTCTGATTCTTCCTTTTCTTCCCTTTGGATTCATAGGAGAATGTCCTAGGGATTTTTTACAGACATTGAAGGAAAAAAAAAAGGGCACACAACAGCCCATTAAGCTAATGAACCTTAGCAATATTGGCTGCAAGTGAACAGACATAATTGCAAAGTTTTCCAGTTAAATTGTCAAGCACAACAGTTTGCTTCATGGCTGTTAGGAAACATTTGCAAAAGCATGATGGGACATTGGTTTGTGAATTGCAAAATGCTGGTTCTCTGTGGGATGCATTGCCAGGTGGGTCACGAGAAGGAAAGATCCAGATCTTGGCAAATACAAAGTCCAGTCAGCACAGTACAAAGATAAAAGGAAGAGATTACTGTAACTAGCAATCAGGTTGGATTAGGCTGACATACCTCAGCAACTTCAAGGACATTGTCCTTCAATACCTCCACATGGGTCTGTGAGCAATTATTTCCACAGATTGAACTATAAGAAAAGAAGCAAGCTGTTTGTACCTTCCTTCTGTATAAGCAGAATGGAAATGTTGGAAGCCTAGTACGTGACTGACTGTAGATGAAAGTGACACTGTGTCAATTGTGAAGAAAATATTTTTATTCAATAATAGAATAATATTAGGAAGACCAGTGGGACACAGAAGCAATCAGATGGGATAAAAAGGCCAGTTCATGACAAAAAAGTGTAAGAGAGCAAAAAATCTGAAAACCCCACAACTAAGAAAACATAATCCCATTTTTCACTTTATTTCTACAGCAATCTGAATGCCATTGTCCTGGACTCCAAATTTATTATGGCCTTCAACTGTATGAAGGGCTATACTTTCCTGCACCACCTCTGAAATGGCAACACTCTCTTGGTATGAAAGGAATAATTAAATTTATCAAATAAAATATCACCTGAAGAATCTCTTATGAAGAAAAAAGTAGCCTGGGACATGCTACGCCAGAGAAGACCAAAATATAAGACAAATGTTTGAAACAAATCTTTTTAAAATCATAAGGGCAAAAATAGAAGGCAAAAAAGGTTTTAAGAGTGAAGGGATTTTATTGGAACTACAGGTTCTGGTTTTAGTAAGTCTTGAGTACCATGGTTCTCTCATTCTAGAAAGAACCAAAGTACACAATGCATGCCAGCTTTATCAAAAAATCTGTAAGTGAAAATATATAGAGGTTACAGTGAGCTGGAGCAGGGCTCTACTGTGATCATTAAGGCTACAAGATAAATGCAAATCTTAGACATGGGATGAAAATGATAAACAAAAAACTGCATGTGCAGGCAGAAGAAAACAGAACTACCAGAGGATGTTAGATCCTTATTCTCATGGAAGTAGGTTTCTACCTATACTATAGCTAACCCAAAGGTACCAGTACAATCAGAGTCTATGCAGATTTGTGCCCGATGAGGCTACATTCTATATTTTACCATATTCTACAAAACATAAGTTGATCTTTGTATGCCAAATATATGAAGAGGCCTGTTCTTTCATCTGTGACACATAAAACAGTTAACTAAAGACCAATCAAAAGTTATTTTAAACTGCTGTTTATGTAACATACTTAAGATAAGCCTAAAGTTCTCACTTATGATCTTGCATCCTGTCAATGACAATGCTGAAAGACTGATCAATGTAACATAAACAAAATGTGCATTCTGTAAAATGGAGCGCAGATATTTCTGGAACAACTTAGCTATTCACTAGAGTATTTGCTCAACTTGCTATATATTTCTTGCCAAACTTTCCCTCATACATTTCAAAAAGCCTTCCTCGTGTACATTTGGAAAAAAAACTCCACTGGTTTATAAAGTATTAACTTTTCACCTGACTTCTTAGATGTTTTTTGTTTTGATGCTTGACTCAATTGTGATTGATTAGATGAAAGCTTCTTATTGCTGCTACTGGAATATGAGGCAGCCTTTGCTTTTCGGCTTGTCTCCTGAGGATTTGCACATGCTGGTTCTGACTCCTTTGTCTGTAAGGAAATCTATCAAAACAAAGGCAAAGAGAGTTTTAAACTCAGGGCTGATCCATTAGTTTTATTTCCATTAACATCAGATTATATTTGATTTGTCAAGTTTTGCAAAAAATTATTCTGAAGGTGTTCTCATATCTGTATTTAGACTCCTGTCACTCAAATTACTGCTGTTACTCTGCATGAGACTGATCCCTGCCACATCCTATTGTAACTTTAAAACAGATATATTGTGAGAGGAAGTCAAAGCAAATCAGTATTGACGGAGAATCAAGTGCTCTTACAGTTTTGAGAAATGGATTTGTAAAGCATTCTCAAAACTTGACTGAAAGATCACACAGTCTTGTACATCTGTATGAAAACTGAGATAAAGAGTGCTGACTTAGAAAGGCCATGGAATAGAGATGACATTGTTGAGAGACATTGAACTAGGAACAAGTTTCAAATGATGGCCTTGCAAAAAGACCAGATATTTTGGAGAATCAGAACTGTGAAAGATGCATTGTAGCAAGAACACATGGGGTAAAATAACAGGTGATTGGTGCCAGAAGTATTAGCAGCACTGTGCGGCAAAAGCCAATATGGTGAAAAGCTTTATATTTAGGTATTTATATATAATTTATAAGGTACTGTAATCAGGAAACAGGTTAGTTTCTAACAAAATGGCACAGAGTCTTACATCTCTTGTCTCACCCTTCTACGAGATTGATAATGGAATTAAATCTTTTAAAACTCCTCTCTCAGTTGCCCTGTAGCTCTGTAGAGCTAGGATATTCCACTAAACAGTCTGAGAATGTTGTGCACACACTTCATCTCCAGAAACCATGGATGTGAGATAACACAAATCAGTGATCTCCATCCTTTTACAAAGAAATTGCTGAGCTTCCACCAGTGCTGCCATTTTACTCTGCAAATGAATTTTCACTGTACCATTGCTGAATTACATTCCTGTCGCAATACCACCTGACAGCTCAGTTGCTCTACAACATTAAGTGGGAGGCAACAATTATGAACAGATACAGCAATAGTCTGGCCCATTTCATTAGGTCCACCATGAGGAAAATATGCTTTCATTAGAGCTCCTTGGATTGTACAGGGAACTATACTTGAGGTCCATATGACATGAGACAGTATTTCTGAATAGTTTTACTCTTTGTTGTAGCCTCTGCGATAAGAATAGCCTTTTTTGATCTTGTTGTTTAATTTTTTTAATTTTCTGCCTTCAGAGAAAAGTTCCTAAGATCTTTATTACTGTGTTTTCCACCTGACTTGTTTTTCCGCTTTGTTCATGTTTAGCAAAATTTCCTTTGATGCTCCAGTATTATCATGTTGAGGTACACTTGCATTTGATTCTATCTCCAAACCAGGCGATATCATTAGCTTAATTTTCTGATAAATTCCTTTATTATATACTAAAAGAAAACTGCGCTGCTATGAAATTAACTGATTTCCTCTGTGCTGCTTTTTTGAAGTACCAAGAATTTGAGGACCGAAGAAACGTGTATAATAACGAAAAACTTCATGGGCAAAATAAAACAATAAATATTACTGAAGTGCTTTAAACTCGTATTTATTTTTGAAAATTGAATGAGTTTGAATTAATGCCTTTAAAACTGCCTTGCTTTTGTGGCCATAAACCAGAGCTCTAGTTTCATATTTCCGACAAGGTTGTCTGCAATTATTCCAGGAAATTACAAAGACGGGTAAATAAAACATCAAAACCTCACAGAATTAACTCATGGTAATCTCAAAACCCATCTGGTCCAAAGGACAGGGACTATCTAGCATTATCCTTCTGATTACTTTATACTGGAGAGAGAACCAGAACATACATTGCAACACCTGACACAACTACTGAAATTATCAGTTACAAATCTTTAGTAATAGGTTTACATAATTAAATGTCTACAGCACCATCTTTATCAATCATTTAATGTTTTAAAGCATAATCTAAGACTATACACCATGGATGCTGCTCCACCATAACATTTCAAAGGATGTGTAGACTGTACAACTGTGAGTAACAAGGACAGTTATCATCACCACATAAAACTTCAAAAGCTCCAAAAGATGTATCTATGCACTCTACATCCTACATTTCAGATATTATCTGTTATCATTGTTGAAAGGAAGAAAACAGAGAGAGAAAATGCAGCTCTTAATGCTAAAAGCTGTTGCACTATATGCGAACACTGACCCAAGAGACTGATCACAGTCTTGGCCTTCACATGAAGCACCAGCTCCCTCATCCTGCTGAGACCTCACAGCATAATTGTGCAACCTCTGCGCAAGACAGTGTATTCCCAACCCTTTTCTCTCAAAACCCAGCACAACTTACTCTACACCGAGGCAGGACATAATTATCCTACTGCTACAAGCCAGGCAAAAAACGGCAGTTTCAGTAAGGTTTCTGCAAGTACGAACAGGCACTGATGTACCACACTTCCTGTAATTACCTCTGCAGCACTTGAAAAAACAGCAAGAACCACCTTCCATGAGATGCTGCCTGTTTTGCATCATCATGAGGCTCTACCTTACCCCAAGTACTAGTAAGGATGAACCTAACATTGACTGTCACACTCAGTCCCTGCTGGACATATCTAGTACATTGTGTGCTGGAATTGAAACATACTTCAGAAATAGTCATCTGCTTTAGTTTACCGAAGACTGTCAGCAAACTCCTAACAATTTATAATCAAATCAGATTTCTTCATAAAGATATACCTGGTGCTGATTTGTATCTTCTATACACTGAGCATTTAACATCTTTGAATCATCTCCACCTGAAATGAAAATGAAAAACAGAAAGAAACCAAAACTGAAGAGATCGTAATTTACTTTATACTTTACATATACACTGTCTTATGTCTACAGCATTGCATGTGACGTTATTTACAATATTTAGCTTTCAAGAAAAATTATCAAGCCCATAAGGGTTTTATTGGAATCTAAAACATATCAAGATATAAAATATTTATCAAATTTTGGAGTCTAATATTTGTTGCAAATAGCATCTTGTTCAAATGTTTCAAATTTTCTTGATGATTAGTGTCCTGAGCAATTCTTTTTGAAACTTAGCATAACCCCTGGCTCCTCTCTGTAAGACTTCAAGTGCACTTCAGGAGACCCAAAGAATCTCAGAGCAGAAGGTTGAGAGCCCTCACTAGCACCCCACCTGTCTAATCTTCATGTCACCTGACAGCTTCTCAGGGGAAAATCTGATATCATCCCAGTCTCTCTTCAAGTCTAGTTTTGAGCTCTATCAATGAGCCCTGCTAACTTATGAGCAAAGGCCTTCTTCCTTCTCTGAGAAAGGTGAATGCCATCTGACACCAGAAGGCCTGGGGATATCCAGACCGTCCCATTACTGAAAAACCCACAATTGTGGCAGCGACATTAGCTACAGAGTCATGCATTAACAGATGGGGTTTGTCTGCTTCCAATGTCCCTGCTCACAACTGAAAAAAGTGAGGAAAAAATTGCCTGTCTGAAGTCTCTTGATTATCCCTGGACTACATGTTAAAGCCATCCATGTGGAAAAGCAGTAATGGATAATAGTCTGAGGGATTGGGACTCTTTTTGACTTACACATAATACAGCCCACACAGTCCCATGGGTGTCCATGGTCTTAATCCTAGCAGTAATCAAGGCTTACCTTGTACCTGCTTCTGATCAAATAGCCTCCTCCAAAATTTCTTCTCAATTTCACAAGTTCCCAAGAATGTACAAGACCCAACTCCCTCCTTAGCCAATCACTAGCTCTAATCCAACTTTTTCCTTACAACTTTACTAGCTGTTACCTACAGTAATATTTTCCTGTGCCCAGCCCTATCACTAATTAAGGCTTGGCAACCCCTAAGTTCTAGATCTAATAGTAGTTTCCCATTTTTTCTCTTATGGATCCTTCAAAATTCAGACTTTGTGCCATTTTAAAACCTAATTTTATCTCTATCTCTAAACCATATCTCATCCATCAGCAAGTCAAGCAATGCTGCATCTTCCATTTAGATAGATAACTATTGTGTTCCACATCCTCATTTCAACTTTAAAGGTAAGTCCAGCCCAAGAAAGAGCTGGACACTTACACTTTGTCAATGTACAGCAACTGTGGAGGGTAAGGAGTGCTCACTGTTAACACAAGGCATCACACAATGAAGGCCATTGAGGTACTAACAGTAATTAAGGAAATATAATCCAACAGATGTTCTAAATTTCTCCATTTAGCAGTAACGCTATGTCAGAGTAATTCTTTCCTACCTGCTACTGTGTATCTTCTGGATTTCGCCACATAACTTTCAAGAAGTTTCATCATAGATGGGTCAGAAGCTTCCTCTAATGCACACTTTCCCATCTGGTTCTTTAATAAGGGATCAGCTCCATACCAAAGTAATAAGTTTGCCACCTAGAAAAATAAGTTTTTCAGATAATTTTTTTTCTGATAGTATTTTTCAGAATCCTTGTACAGGCTTCTCTCTCTCATACTTGACAACACAAGCAACTAAAATCAAATCTCTCTTTTTTTAGTTCATACACACCAAGCATTCCCCTAGATGCATCACTATCCTATAGCTCTATTATATTTATGAATTATTCCAGTTATTTTTACAATTATTCCATTGTACCTGATGCCATTAAAACAAGGTCTCTCAAAATACAGGGAAGGATTCATCCTCCCATAGCTCTTAATTGGCAGAAAGTAACAGGTGATTTTAGGGCTTGAGTCAGCTTATCCAGTGATGGTATCTACTTTAGGAGAAAATAAACTGTGCTCTAGATGTGTCTATTGTGACTCCTGTGACTGCAAGGGAAGTTTTGACAGCTATTTCTGATGTGCAATATCTGCTCAAACGAAACACATTGAGATGGTCTTGCTAACAACATTATGATTTTTGTACAAATACAAATCCTGAATCTATTGTTACTCAAGAAATTACCACTAGCAAAATCTTCCATCAACTTTTGCAAAATACTTTTTAAGACATGGGAAATTTACAGTCTGATTATTTCATTTCCATGGGTAACTGCAATCTTATTTCAGCATTAATGTGATTTTACTTGTACCTCTGTATTTATTTCTTGAGCATCGGTTATCATTTCAGACTGAATTTGACTCACATCCCTCACCTCCGTGTTCAAGTCCCTCATTACTTCTAACCAGAGTGCTAATGAGAAAATTGTTAATGAAGTTTTCCTAACTCATACATTCTCCTAACAAGAGAGGAAAATAAAAAGGGTTCAGCTGGCAGCAAAAGCCCTTTTTGGTTTCACAAGTTGTCCCAAGTCTTTACATTTTTTCAACCAGTAGCACGGAGAACTCTTCTTCCATAACAGGATCTTTGAGAGCATCACTACTTGGGTGCTCTCCCCTTTAACTTGACCACTAGAAAATCTTTTCTACGCTTACCATTTTTTCTGAAATAACTTGATTTTGCAGTACAGTACAGAAAATTATGAAGTAGTCAAAAGCTGTGTTTCCAATCTACAATAATAAGTTCACACAGACAAGGTAGCTTTGAAAAATACAGTTACAAATATCATGTTACTGTAAGTCATATTACTGAATCACTATCACTATTTTGTTGCTAGTCAAAAAAAACCAAAATAGAATGTGACAGACCACTACAATAAGACATTTTTACTGCTACCGAGTAAACAGAGCACCACCATGCAGTACCATTCTTTCTGGATATACAGTTTGCATAACTTCAACTCAGCTCTGGGCTGAATGATCTTGGTGTGCCTCAAGAGATGCAGTTGAGATCAGTGTTCTTCCAGTATCACTCAAGTTGCTGGCCCGTAAGTACTACCTGCAGAGATGCAGAGCCCTTTCTCCACAACCATGGGTATCTGAGGTTACAGTCACAAAACTCAGAAATATTTCATGAACCTGGGACAGTCTGTGATGCACAATCTGCAATTTATTCTTGGGGCTCTCAAGTCTCAGAAAAAATTATTAACCAGAAGACCACCTTTTCCCTTTGCTCCAGAAATACTTTTCCAGGAGAAACAAAGTAAGCCTCATCTCAGTTGTGAAAAAGACCAAATGTTCAGGAACAAAACTCCCCAAAAAATCCTTTAAAATCTGGAAATCAGGAACAATTAGGCAGCATAAAGCAGGTCTATAGAAAAAAATCTGCCAGCAGATGAAAGGGACACACAGAACTCCTACACAAATTTGGGCTACCCTAGGAACATGCACAGTCAAGTGGAGGTGACCACTCATCAGAAAGAGTATCTGCAATTCAGACACAGGCTTATGAAAACATTGCATTTGGCAAGAAATTTTACCATTAAATCAAACTGACTATTCAGTTAGTGTTCAGTTTAAGACCCTACAAAATATAAGGCTGTCTTCATAATCCTCCCTGTTCTGTGTTAACACATGGGTGTGCATGGTTGTGATGACCTGCCATATATCCATGACTCCTCTCCTAAATCATGAAAAAAATGTCATTAATAGTCCAGAAGACTGCTTAAATCAGAAGTTACTCTGCAGGGTGACTACAAAATCAGTGAATGAAGTAGTATTAAGCAGTAGTAATCTTCTCCTCAATAGTACAACCATTGTATGAAACAGTTAGAAAAAATTTCTCCTTTTGGACAAATCTTAAGCATGGAGCACTTTGAATAGAAACCAGGCAGAGAGGACTTGCAAGCTCCTGAATTTACCTATAATCTAAAAAGACCAGCCATGGAAAACATGTGACCTTCCAGACACAACAACAATAACTTCTCTTCCTAAATCACACTTTGTGTTCAGTTCAGATATACCTCATAATGGCCTTCCTTAACTGCATCTTCCAAGGGTGTTATTTGTTCCTTTTGTGTAGCATTAACATCAGCTCCTGCTTTCAAAAGCAGATTTGCTATCTCATAAAAGCCTTCCACACTTGCTATATGTAGCGCAGTCAAGCCTACAAAAAAAAAAAAGTATATCACATTCGGTTGAAAAAAATTCTAGAAAATTATGTCACTTTCAGGTTTTCTCTGATGAAGACTTCACAGAGTATATTGAAATGCTAAAAACTGATGCATTCCAGTAAGATGTGTGAAGCAATGTTTATGAGACTGTCACAAGGGTTGGGAGATCTCATGGTTTTGCCAAAATTTGTACCTACTGAGGAAGTAGATGCTGCAGTAACAACAGTAGGTTTAGATTTGACAGTTCTGTTATGAAAGGAGAGAACAGAAATTATTAATCCCATGTTTTAGTAACTTCTCCTGGAATAAAATATATATGCTATTTTAAGGACAAGGCAATTTTTCACTGCACTCTTTTATTTACATGGCAATGCTGAAAAGGGTAAGTAAGAAACAAGTGACAAAATAAGGACATTAAGCATTACTACCAAACAAAAATGTTTGCAATGCCATCCAAGAATTGTTTGAGTGTTCAAATAAATGAAAAATCCCTAGTAAAATCACATATTCATGCCCAGATATAGGGAAAAAACCCAATATATCACATGAATTCTACTCTGTGAAGGAGCAGTTTAGGAAAAATATGGAATGCAAGTCTTTGAACTGGATTTTGCATAACCATGCATCAGGTCCTTAAACATGCAGGGTGAGAGACATAAGGGAAACACACAGAGGATTTTCCACTTCCTAACTTCCAGCTCTGAAACTAACATGCCCTCCAGAAGATCACTTTGATAGATAGTCTTGGTCTTCAACAATTTTCCATTATTAGAAGTTTGTTAGGGCCTAATTCACATACTAAATATGTGTATTAATAAAGGTTAGTAAGATTCTTTCAGTCCCATTAAGCAAAATTATCTTAATTTCACTAGAGGAAAACTCTCGAGGCTCTTTCACACACAACCCAACCCTGAATATTGTATATTCCTAGTAACCAGGTTTGTTATGTAATCTATTAAAGAGATAATAAAAATTTGCATTTAGGGGAATGTACTAATTTCACTTTCAATAAAAAGTATACTCTACCTGATCCAGTAACAAGACCTGGAAAAACTGAAATTGCCACACATTCAATTAATAATCACTAGCGGTTAGCAACGTGAGTCTGCAAGGACACTGTGCATGCTCCAAATCAAGAAGAAACACAAGTTTTAGTGTAACTGCTTCTCAGATCCCTCAGGACACTGTGAGTCAAGACTGAAACTTAGAGTATAAGACAGAATCTTTAATATGTTGGCCATATCCTACATGCTGATGTCCAGGGAAAAAAAAAAAAAGCAGAAAAAAAACCCCAAAACAAAACAAATAACAGAAGACACCGAAAACTCAGTAAGGTACTGAAGCAGAGTACCGTAGCATAGGAATAAGGAAAAAATACCAGGCTAAGATATGGATAATCATTGGGGGGAAGCTTTAAGAAGGAGAAGAGACACAGAGGCAGAATATAATATTCAGAACAATGATGCAAAGAAACCAAGATGAAAGTGTGTGCCAAAATGACACAAGTCTGTTAAGTCTTTCTGATTATACCTGCCTCACCGAAAATAAAAGAAGCAAAAGAAGCAGGGCCAGGTAAACCTCTTATTTCTTCAAGGAGTACAACTGAAAGATATCTTGTGCAGCTCTGCTCCTTTTGCACCACAAGAACCAGCAGCCAGAATCTGGGGGTGAAAAGATGGTGGCCTAGCAAAATACACAAGGGCAGAAAAAGCAAGCAGCTGTGACCCCAAAATCTAGAACCATTGCACTTTAGTACACTTGCCTACTGTGGCCACAGCTGAACCCACACTATCAGCACTTCTCAGCTGTCAACACAGGGTCTGAACCCTTCCAACAAAATATTTTCTCCTCTGCCTCCAGCACACATTAGTACATATTACAAGTCACTCTGTTAGCTCAAATGTCTCTGCTGTAGAAGTCTGAGATTTGCTGCTGACCCAATCTATCTCTTAATATATTCCAGAAGACAAGAGAATTTCAACGTTAATTCTGGTCCATTATATGCCTGCATTATACAATAGCCTATAACTGCAGAATGTGGTTTTTTTTCTTTCCCACAGGACAGTTGTGAAATCCTAGCTTCTAGCACAATATTGAAAGACTGTAAGAATGAAGTTTTGTAGCAGAAGAGCCAGCTGTCTGAAACATTTTTTTTTGTTATGGAAATTTTTCAGAGATTAATGGATGAGACAGAGAAATGCAGATTAAGAAGAGTCTAATATTTGAAACAACCAAGTAATAATTAAGGCATAGTGAAGTCTTTGACACAAAGTAACACCCACAAAACTGGATAAGGCCAATTGCTTTAATCAAAACATTAACAGCTGGTTGCTCTTCGTCAAGATTTTTTCCCTGCCCAAAACAAAGAAAAAATGGAAAAGACCAAGTAATCACAACTTTAAAAATTCAAAGTTGTGCTCAATTTCTCTCAAGATGTAAAGGGTGAAATCAAAGTTCCTGGAAAAATTTAACAGGAAAAATTATATCTTGACATCTCAAGTTGGCCCCTGAAATGGACAAAAAATGCCCCCCAACTTTAAGACCTATGAAAGTGATTATTTAGTGAACTGTATTTAATGACTGTTTTGTGATAAGCATGCATGGAATCACTGAACTAAGGCACGTAAACCTAATTGCATCACTTCGTAACTTTTTCAAGTGCTTAACTTCTTCCTCAAAATTCTTTTTTCTTGTATACTTTTATAACTAGATCTACATGTTTTCCCATGAACAAGTACTAAGTTAAACCAACAAAAATTTAATAATCAGTCAACAAGTTACAAATTTGGTCTTTTCTACTACACAAACTCATAATATATGCTTTTATTAGTTATAGGCAGGTATTTGTACTGAAAATAGTATTTTAGTACAGTTGCAACTTACCAGCATCATCCTGAGCATTTACATTTCCACCGGCTTTTATTATCCTACGTACGAGGTTTATGTCTTGGTGAGTAACAGCTCTATGTAGTAAGTTCTCACCATTCACATTCTTCCTGTGGATTGTGGAAAGTGAAAGGGGGCAAGCTGGATTTAGGGAATTCCTAACAAAGGCTTCTCGTTCTGAAAAATAATGTAAAAGATCTGTTGCACAGAGAAGTATCTTTTCTCTCTTATCTTGGCTTCACTTTATATCAAAATTAGTAAATAAGCTTCTTGAAGAAACAAATGTTCAATCAATCTAGTAAAAAAGAAAATCTCAAAATAATCACAAATTGAATAATAACACCATTTAATAAAAGATATCATTGTGAATTTCATAACAAAACTCCAACTGAAATTAAACACACAGAAATAAGAGTATGTAGAAATGTTTTATCTTCAGATTTTTTCTTTTCTAATGACATTTTTGCAAGGTGCATTGCTTCCCAATGGATAATAAAATCACTATTTTGCATTCAAATCATAATAAGGTGACCATTTCAATAACTAGTAAGTTATTAAATAATTTCACTTATCTTAAAAGTAAAATTTATGCACCATTCTTTTTTACTCTTCTATCTTTAAAAGTCTCTGCTTCATGAGAAAGTATTTACACTAGGATTGGTATTAGCTCCCTCAGGTTATCTTTTCTCATTACTTCACAACCAGCTCAGTCATTTCTGCATTGAATGAAAGGTGAATATGAGGTCTAAACGTAAAAAGTAAAATTTAGAAGAGACTGCTTTTAATGTTTAGTTTAGTATTTAACAAAACACACACTATCTCTCATTATGCAGTCATCACACTTTTCAGCTTGGCCTAAATTATTTCCAATACACAGATCAGCAGCTCTGTATTTCACCAGCACTGCTATTTCAATATCCCTTAAAACTGTACGGAAGAGTATCCTGGCTACCGCCTCTGATGAAAAACAAGGAGGGAAGAAAGAAAGGAAGAAAGACAAGGAGAATCATTTGAAGATAAACATAGTGCAGGCCTAGGCCATTAATTCATCTACTCATAAAAACTCCTAGGACTATGCACATTGCTCCTCTCCACAAGCTGAATCAGGTCCACAAGCTCACAGGACCTAAAACTCCACCCAGGTGCCAGTGATGCCTTAAAGAACCTAGAAATGAAAAAAAACCCCACACTTTCACGGCAATATTAGTATAGGAGATAATATAAAGGCTGGTCCTTATTGGAGGCCTCCAGAGGCAGATAGGAAAAATCCACATCCCCACATGGGGTAAATACAGTTTTATAAGTTTAGCTAATTAACATAACTGACAAAAATCCTCAATTAGAGACTAAGCGGTGAGGTAATTCCTGCCCAGTTCAACTCTTCTCTGAATCCTCCCACTCTTGTCTGAATCCTCCACCTAGATAGGAACTAAATTTTGTTTATGAAAATGTGTCTCAAAGAGCTGGTTTCAACCTTGGCTCCCAGGAATAACCAAGATAGGATAGGGTCCTTAGACCCCCAGCCTGGAACCTTTGGAATGTATTTTGTCTTTCTGCCTATCATGGTAGGGAAAAGGTAGGGGAAAATAGTAGGACTAACTACAAATACAATAATGGGCTACAATGCTACATATATATGTGTAAAGAATATAGAGAATACATAAAAGCAAAAAAGGCAAAAATCAATATATATATACATCACCAGAAATAGACCTTAAAACCCATAGTTCTTCTGGAGATGTAGCTCACACAGCCTGATGTTTGTGCACTGTGATACACTGTGAGCTTGGACTGATTCCAAACATTCTTAAATTCTTGACTCTGAGTAGATTTTTATAATCTAATAGATAGGGGTTTCCCTCAGCTGAGAACACAGTCCCTCTCCGCAGTCCAGCCTTGTAAGACGTCAATTGTTTAAGACAAGCAGTCACTAGCCAAAGCTGGTCTAAACCAGCCAAGCTGTTCAGGAGGGATTAAACTGCACAGACATAAACAGAATCATGTGCAGTTTTATGTTACACTTTACCTCATTAAAATCTTCCTTGAAGGGATCTATATCCCACTACTTACTTGCCTTCCCTAGAGCTTTCCATGCGCCTGACCTTGTGCAAAACAAGTGACACATGCAGACCCAAACCAAAACTTATTATGGGGCAGTTTTTAGAGTGAATTACCAAACTAAGATAACTCATGGGCTCTTAAAAAGTCTGATGTGAAAGGGAGGTAAGCTTGCTGAATTGGTTTACCATGAAGCTACCTCTATACACAGTGCAATTCTTTCTGCAGAAACCATGCTAAAGAATCAGTAACTTGTTTATTGAGTGGAAAATAGCAAGTCGATTTGAAACAGATGAGTTAGTCATTCAACTTTAAATATCAAAATGGTGCTTCCACTGTGAATAATTAAAATCCTGCAACAGAGAATTAAATCCTGTTAACTGGAAGTGGACTTCTTCATGTTTTTTAAGATCTGTAACATAGCTGTTGCAATTCAAATACTTACAAATTTTGTGTGTTTAAATGATTGTAAGCAAGTGGGAAAACCCAATTTGAGTGGACTTAAAACAAAAAAAAATCAAAAAATCCAACAGGTAAGACCTAATCTTAAAGGTGCTGGAGTGAAGACTTGAGTGAGGAAATTCTTTATTCTCCCACAAAATTCCTCTGCAAGGCCAAGAACTTCTCTGCATGTACTTTCAAAGGATGAAAATCAGCAATCTGTCTCTCTAACAAAGAATATTCCAAATAAAAATACATCAAAAGAGAAAAGAGAGTGCTCTGTGGTAGTAAAGGCCCTCTAATCCTGTAGACAGGGTAACAACCGCAGGCATTCAGCATAGAATAAACCATTTTGTATAGGTAAATTCTTGGGGATGGCACTGCTCTATGATTTTGCACACAACACTACATGACAGAAGGATATACAAATGGAGCTCAGGATCTACGTTTTCACTCTGCACAAAAACAATTCCCTTCTTTTCAGTACATATTGTATTTTTTTTCAAATAAAACACTAATAAAAATTGAATTCTGATAAGCATCTCATGATTCTTATGCAAAGAAGTTAATCTGCTAGGTTGCTAATATAAGAGTTTACAGAATAAGGGAAATTATCAATAACTTTAATTATTAAAATTAATGTTTATACCATATTTTTAAAATAAAACCATGCCATAATATATTGGAAAAATTATGAACTATATTTGATTCAGTATAGTTGCTCAAATAATAATCTGTATTATAAAAACATAGACCATCTTACTCCGTTTGTTGTCAATTCTCTTGCTCCTTCTCCTCTGATTAGCTTCTGCATACTCGTTCAGAATTATTTCTTGCCATATGATGGCTTCTAGATCCTCCATGTCTTCAGAAGGAGATTTCTGAATTTTACTGACAAGAGATTTGCTTAGCATCAACAAAAATATTCTTTATATAAATCAATGTCTAAAGTAGAGCTAAGAATATGAATACATTTGATTTCAAATGGAACTCTGTAATAGCAGGCTAACTTAGGTAGTACTGAATAAGGAGTAAATCAGGAGAGAAACTAACTCCCAGATCTTAAAATAAAGAGTAAAAATCTTTCTCTTTGATCATTTGCAGTTATTAAAATGACAAATGAGTAGTCCACATCCATTGTATCTATTACATTAATATATATAAAATAATATAAGAATTATTATGCATAAATTTCTCATACCTAAAATGCTTAGCTTCGTTTCTTTTTATACTGCCACTGTGAACCATTCTTGCTCTTTCTTCCAGAATTTGGTGATGAAACAATCTCTGTACTTTCCTGAGGAGGTCTCACTTACCTTGATGCTGTTTGGGCTGTTTCCACACATGCTGCAGGCTCCCCTGAATATGAATGTCCCTCACCAATTTGTTTTTCACTAAAGGTAGCATCCAAGCAATCGGACATTACTTCTTTCTCTCTCTGCTGACCACCCACAGGCTGTGACAAAAAAAGAAATATTAGAAGCAACTGGTAGACATGAAGTTAAAACAAAGGCCATATATAAAAGAGCTCCAAGAACACTCTTTTTTAAATTGCATGCCCACAGAGAATTGAGGGATTGCTTCAGTGAATAACTGGAATTCTACAGGTATGAAAGACAGAGGCTGCCACAGGAGAGGCAATCCTGAAGTAGTATGCCATGCAATGTGTTCCTGGCAGAATTAACCAAGAGAATTAGGGTACTCAAGAGTCACAACTTCAAATATAAATCTAGGCTGGATGACAGCAAACAAAAATTGTTCTATCTGAAAGTTATTTGACTGGACATTTGAAATGACAACAGATTAATTTCAGTGTTCTATGGACATGACCTCCCATCCTAAAAAATAAGATGATGCTTGAGATGTCTTAAGATAGCCCATACTATCTCACTGCTGCAGAAGCCTAAACAATTTACACAAAGTGAGATCCCTGTTTCACCTGAAGTTCAGTAACTCCCAGCTGAGCAGCTATTTCTAAAGATATACCAGTGAGCTACAGCCACTACAGCTGAGATTCACTTCACTTACCTTCAGCCTTCTAAAAGCCAGGCATGTAGATGACACTAGGCATCCTCATTACCCCACCACTTGTAAAGAGGAAGAGCTACTCCGAGATGATAGCTCTTCCTCATCCCAAGTTGTGCAAAGGAGAATCTAAATGATTCATATATACCAGAGACGTAACTCTAATCCCACCCTAGAGACAGGTCACTGCATGGCAGTTTAATTGGAGTTGCTTGAGTTCATTCACTGTTTTAGCTATATGAGTCGGACATGCTGTCATGTATCATTCAAGCTTCTGAAACCTGGGTTTAATTAGTTTATTACATACTTGAGTAATGCTGAAAGCTATCAGGACACACCCTCAGCACACACGCACAGAAATTCTTTCACAATGATGTGGGAGAACTGGTCAGTCCTTTTTTGCAATACAAACGCAAATGGAGAATGCACTGATTTAATTTTTTTAACTGTCATATAGCAGAGACGTTACTAAAGAGGGGAACTGTCTTCTTAGAAGTGGTCCCTCTGAGTCAAGAGATAATGCATGTTAACATGGGATGTGGGGTCGTTTAGCCTGAGGGAAAGGATTCTCAGCAGCACCTTTAATGCTCCCTACAACTACCTGAAAAGAGTTTGTAGTGAGGTGAGGGCTGGTCTCTTCTTCCCAGTAAAAAGCAATAAGACAAGGGGAAGTGGCCTTGTGCCAAAGAAGGCTTAGATTGAATATGAGGAAAACTTTTTTCACTGTAAGTGTCCAGGCACTGGAACAGGCTGACTAGGGAATTGGTGGAATCATCATCCCTGGAAATGTTCAAAAGACAGGTGGATGTTGCACGTGAGGACATGGCTTACTGGTAAACACAGTGATTCATGGTTGGATAATTGGACTTGATGATCCCAAAGGTCTTTCCTATCATTAATGGTTGTATGGCAGCTGGGGAAAGTCAAATATATTATTTTAGAAAACTATCATAGTTGTACTTACCATGGATCCACATCTGCGACTGGGAGCAGGGTTAGAGTAGGAGAAGAAAATATTTCAAAGGAAAAAAAAACTGCACCCTTGCTTTATAAGAGACCACATACTAAAATATCTAGCATGTCCAGCATCCTGATTGCATCTACAAGTCAGCACAGACTCTCCTCTTTTGGATACTTGTTTCAACACAAATATACTCCAAAGAAAGAAGGGTGAGAAAAAAACCACGGTGAACGGTATACTGTTACCATTCAACGGTTACTAACAAATTACCTGTTTATTTTTTCTTAGTAATTTGCCCCTTACCTTCTGCCTTTAAGAACACCAGATAAAGGCACAAAGAAAAGATAAGATTGATTGCTGTTTGACAAGAGGGTAGAGATCTCCATTTCCACAAGACTCTGACTCTCAATTTTAACTGCAATTTTGAGTAAATCTATATATTAATCTTCACACAGCTGTGCTGCAAATTTCAGAAATAAATACATCACTGAAAGAGCTTTGTAAAGAGCTATGGTTCTGAGACAATTGACCCACAGACCTTTCAGCAACTTGAAATTAGCCATCTTTGTGGCACATTTAATGTGCCACACTTACTTGCTGATATATTCTGTTAATACTACTAGGAAAAGACAGAATTAACTCATAGTTTTAGGATGCTTTATGCCATTGTGGGTTGTATAACTACCTTAAATAGCCAGCTTTACACACCTAATCATGCATTAGCAGCTCCAGATAATTTGAATACAATACAGAGCATAGAATCATGCTGCAGGTTTACAAGAGATGCTTAATATAGTTTGCAGCATAAATCTATGTCTCCTATCTGTCCTTCTCTTTCCCTGATTATAATCTAAACAGGAAGAAACTATGGCTTTCCTTTCATGCTCTTCTCCATATTTTTGCATTGGTGTTACTGAGCAGAAATGGCATGTTACAGAACACCTTTACAGCACAAGAATCAACAGGAAGGATCATAAGCTCTATCTGTATATACTGGTTTCTTCAGGGAAAGACAGGAACATAAACACATACCTCAGTTTTTTCAGTATGTCTTCCATAGGCAGAACTAAATACAAAAAAAACATTTCTAAATACATATGTAAAAAATCCCCACAGAATAATCTTTCTAGTCTATAGGAAAGACATAGCTGTGATCTATTTTGTAATACTTGCAAAGCATTTGCATTTACAGCAGTGAGAACTATGACAAAAGAAAACAGCACACTGTTGCCTGTGTCATAAACAGAACAGGATGCAGTAGGAACCTGGAGATGGAATTGGCTGGTATATATCGGTATGCTACAATGAAATAACAGAATGGTGTCTTGGAGAGAACATGAGACACAGAAGATGTACAGGCGGTCTAGGAGTTTCTGAAAAACCCAGGCTGATTCTAGGTTTCCACATCAGTCAATAAACTAACTTCACTAGGATTTCCCATCCCAGCAAGCTTAGCTATTTTCATAACATGAATATATCCAAACAGGAAATACAGTATTGGACTTTTAAAATAAAAACAACTGAAATTACTTAAACATGCAAATTACTGATGGTAGTTTATTCTTTACTAAGATTACTATTTTCAAGTAATTTGGCTGCTTCATATAATATTTTATGATTAAGATAAAATTTCAAATATGAATTAAATTGTGGTTATACTTGCTCATTTGCTGTGCTCTGCAAGTTAGATCCTGTGAAGGCATTTACTTCTTCCAACTGAACTGCAGCAAGTCGAGGCTCCATCACATTTGTTATTTGAGTACAGTCATCATCTACCTGCAGAACACTGGTTTCTGAATTTAGCTGCTCTTCCTTGGTGTTGAGCTGTCTCTCATTTGGCACCAGCAGAATGGCAGGTTGTACCATTGATCCTGACAAGGCATTCAGAGGCACCACAAGCTCTACTGGCAGGGCATCATTGCTCTCAGCTGCTGATGGATCGACGGAACAGGCATGACCCTGACACTCTAACTTGTCAGGCAATGGGTTTTTAAGACTCTCAGAATCACTAGGGTACCTCAACAAATCACTGATGTCAACTTCACTAGTCTCTATATTCAGTTCACTGAATACATCCATGAAAATCTTCCCTAGGGATGACAGTGAAAGATCTGTATCATTATTAAGGGAATGCTCTTTTACTGTATTATCTGTGTCAATAATGGTCATGCAGGTGCTGTGGCAATAATCTAAAACACGTGGCATTGTATCTTTTGGTGTCTGCTCCTCTTGAACTGTTATTATGTCTTCCACAGGATCATGAAGATAGAGGCTTATTTCTGGACAGCAATCTTCATTACCTAATTTTCGTGATATCTAAAAATTAAATTTAAAAGTTTACAAAAAAGAATAGAGCAACTCTTACTAAAAAGCATTTAACTAAAATTCACTTTAGAAGTCATCTCTCTTTCTTTATACATGTGTATATTTTATTATGAACTTTTGCAAAACCTGGAAGACTCAAAGCCTTCCTTCATATAATATACTAACAAGAGTTAGACCGAGAGCTCAGTTTCAAAAGAAGTTTCAGCTTCAGCTGTTGACTTCTATAGCAGTGAAAATCCAGGGCAGAAGAGACTATATCTGCTTTAGTCAAAGATATTATGTCATTACCAATGGCAACAGCAAATAACCTGAAGGTGTTATAAGGCTTTAAAAGAAAGTCACCCAAAATTTCTGTCACACAGAAATAATGAGAGCAAACATATATTCACAATGACTTTGTGATTACATGTTTATGCGGATCCAATACAGATATGGAGGATTTGTGTCTCACAAACTTCAGTTCAAAACTTCAGGATTTTGAGAAGTTTGTATGGTGTGGTTTCCACACTGAGTACAGAGCACAAAATCATAACTGTTCTTGGAAAATTTGTACTGCTGTTTTTTTTAATCATTTTGAGCTACATTCAACAGAAGCACCCATTCTTACATGAAGAAATTGCTTTTCTAATTTTTCCCCATCCTTGTCTTAAATGCTCCGCAGAAAAAAAAATATGATGCCTCCAGAGACCTAAATCATATTTTTTCTATATAACATTTCTATATAATAGTGTTTGTACTTAGTAATACTGAATCTAAGAAAATCTCTTTCAATGCATTTTTGGAGTCTTGCTGCCAGCAAGTGGCAATACCAGGCAATGCAAGAAACCTTTAACCACTGGTGACATGATTTAGATAAAGCTCACACACAACAAAGCAGTAAGGGCAGAAATCTGACTGCATACATCCAGGTTCAGTTCACAAGCTAGTATAAATCCTTGTTTCTTTCTTGAAAAATTATTCCCCTGCCAGCTACTTCCTATCTTTTACATGTGCAACAAATTGTTTCTAAGTACTGATTACTTCTTACTTTGCTTTATTGAATTACATTTTATTTTTACACCACTTCTCTAATTCGTCCAGACTTTAGTGATAACTTTCTTTACTTGAAGAAGTATGGTATAAACAGCATGTATATGTATTACAAATTTCGCAAGAAAAAGGCTCAATGCATGTGTCGAAGAGTGGGTGAAATTTTGCAAGATTCTAAAATCCCCAAAATCAAGTGAAATTCAACGCTTAAATGTGACATTTAATTCACAATTCACAAAACTCCAGACACAGACGTCCAGGTGGGGTCCCACAAGAGCAGAGTAGAGAGTACACCAGGATTCTAGTCTTTCTCTGGCAGAGCTATTTTCCTGTCAGCTAGTTCCCAACTGTACTGGTGCCTGAGGTTATTTCTCCCCAGATGCAGAACTTCTTGCATTTCCCCTTGACAAATTTAATGAGATTCCTCTCCTCCCAGTTTTCCTATCTTTTCAGGTCCCTATGAATGACAACACAACTGTCTGTTCTATCAGTCATTTCTTTCACCACCATCTCTCAACTTGCTGAGGATACTGTGTGTTCCACTTTCCAGGCCACTAATGAAGACACGGAGCAGTAGTGGCCCCACTATAGACAGACCAACCACAACAGAAATCAGTGCTGCTACATCATCAAAACCAAGAAAACTCAGCAAGACTAATTGTGAGGTGTCAGAACTCTATGCACAGATGGTAATTTACAGATTTTGTATTTTCAGGACACAAAAAAACAAACTATTCAGTGACTTATTGATGGTTGTCAAGGGGTCTGTCCTGACCTTGCTTCAAATCAATACATGGAAGCTTGTGACGGTCATTGGTTCATCTCACTAAGGATCCTTCTGCAGGACTCAGACCTTGCTTAGGGCCAACATCAGCCAATGACAAAAAGTAAAGTCCACTGTAGTGATTATTTCCAGTCTTCTTACTCCAGGGTCCTAAAATATCTTCTCTGGAGATACTCCCAATGCATTCAATCTGCCTATTCACCAGAGGTTATTAATAACAGGCAATCTCTGTTTCAAGGCATTTAGAGTTTGTTCTATGGGACTAACCTTGTACAATCAGAATGTTTCATTTAATAAACTTATAGTTTTATATTAATAGTTGTATATTTCCAGAAAAGAATACCCTTAGAGATTTCATTTTTCCCCCTTTGTTCTGAGATGGAATATGTCACCCAGTCATCACTCGTATTTGCTGGAAGACATGAGCAATAAGGACAGCAAAAAACAACAGCACTTTACTCTGATAAGGATAGAAGAATAGAACAGCACAGCCTTGGAGAACTAGATAAAGGATGTAACTTAGGCAAACAGAAGCCATACAAAACGCAAACAGGATGTTAGCTCAGTTCTGCAAGCGTGATGAAGCAGAAGTTAAGTAAAACAATGATACTGTGCTTACTCAAAAGTAGGGGTCAAGGAATAGGCACCTAAAAAGGACATTGAAAACACCCAAAGAAGATGCCAAAGAACCACACAGACTTCTGATAAGGGGTGCAACTATGTAGATGAAGTAATAGATGTACATCAAGTAAGGGGGGATAGCTAATGAATGCGGGATTGGTATGTATGATGAAGCCTGTCCACCCGATGCTCAGGGCTCTCAATGGAGTGAAGGATCCTCCAAGTGACCACTGCTGCAGCAAAGAATGACTGCTCTCAAATACTCACAACTGTGTTAGAAAGTTACTATCTGGCCAATGTTGGTATCAATACTGGTCTCAAATCTGCCTTTGGTGAATTCTACTAAGAACTGCTTTTTCCCTGACATAAACATCAAAAAGGATCCTTCAAAAATGTCAAGTAAAACTGATTTATATAGAACCCTAACTTTTTATTTGTAGGTACAAATCAATGGGACTAGATGACACAGTCATAATGATAGGGACATCTGCATTAAGCAGTCTTTCACAGCAGGAACTCTGCTAACTACCTATTTCTGACCACAAGTAAGACTCTCCCAAACAAAAAGACAGCTACAGATAACCTCTTCATCCTCAGAGATCATCCAAAGGCACAGTCTGTCTCATAGCTTTCATTGGTGGGGAACATTTTAAGCTACCAAGTGTCTTTATTACTTTAGCTTAAGTAACAGCCTTTATAGACTCTGTCTCATGATGATGTCCTTCCCACCTCACTTTCACTGCCATGCGTCTACCCTTGTGTAGAAGCTCAGCAACTACAGCTCTTACCAAAAAAACAGAAAATAAAGCTTAGCTTTAAAGTTGTTTTCAATGTGCTCAGTGTCAGTGTAAATAGCTACATGCTTGCTTACCTTTTCTTCTGAATCCTTTTGAAATCCATTCAATTTGATATCTAAATTTAGGAGAACAGAAAAATATTTCAGTTTTACTTTCCACTTCTGAAAGTTTTTATCATCTCTCTAAAAAATGGCATAATTTCCTAATTGAGGCTTAAGTTTTAAACCTGAAAAATTACTATAGTCATGTTCCCCTAATGGGAACTAACAATAAAATCTTTGGTTAGGCTCTGTTAGTCACCAAATAATATGCCAGAGCTATTTTGTCACATTTCTTCACTGTAATTTAGAGTCCTGTGTTTCCAAAGACTATCAGCAGATGGAATTGCCGCCCATTTCACATGACAAGACCTAGCCTCTGTCCTCTCTAATTAGAGTGCAGTTAGACAATACTGTTAAAACAATCCAATACCTTACTGCCCCTGGACAGCAACGATCCCAAACCCCCTGATCTCATCACCTTGTTTCAACATTCATGTGACTCCCTGACAATTTCCTAATCAGAAATAAAGTGAATGTTTTTCTGTTGGATTACCAAAAATAAACTCAAGTGGAAAACAGCAAAACAGATGGGTTAGTTCTGCACTTTTGGAAACACTGAGGAATGGAAGGACAACTTAAGTAGCAGTACACGCCATATGGACAAGAGGAACAGTAGCATTTTTGTTTCTCTTTTCTCACAGATACCTTTGATTCTTGACTATGTTAGAAAGAAGCAAGCAGGAACCCTCCATGACCTTTTTACCTTACACATCTTTAAGGTATTTAAGCATCATGTGGCCTGTAACCCTTATCAGAAAACTCCACAGCAATGAAATAACTTTAAATTTGATACATACTACTGGCTTGAGAATACAGTTATTTCTTCCAACAATCCTAACACAATACTTACAAAAACAGAACTTGCAGTCCATGACTATAAAAACTGAACAATTGTTGCAAAAAACAAGTATAGTCAGATTCTGCATAAACTTAAAAGGATACTCACCTTCAGCTTATAAAATTATTTTCTCAAATGATTTTGCCTCAGCTGGAGCAACTCCTAGTTTTGTACAAATACAACATACCTACAGAATCATTTTGCTGTTCCTCTGCTGCAGAATTTAATGAAAAATGAGGGATAGGTGGTGAATGGTTTATCCAATCCCTAGGATTAAATAATACAATAAAAAATTCTTAAAGAATTGCAATCTGCTCATCTTAGGAACATTTTTACAGTACTTTGAGTTGGCTGCTATCTGTGGAAATAGCTGCAGTTATTTCAGAGGTCCTTTCTTTGCAAGGACATGCAATAAATAAGACTTCTGGATTTCCTATGTGGAGCTAGAAATGTTTGCACATTTGTTCTCTAAGTGAAAAAATTGGCTTTCTCTATTCTTTATTACTTCCTTCTATATTTCTGTTATAAATCTATCTTCTGCTGCAAAACTTTCCATAGTTTCCAGGAACAAAAAGCCTAATAATATTCATTACAAGTTTTTATTCATTTAATGGTTTTCCCCAAGTTCTGTTACTCTTGTTGCTTATGTTCTTAAACCATTTAAAGTAGGACCATCAACAAAAATAAATCCAAGTACCACTTGGTCCACATTGGACACTGAACTACTGGCAACATAAATACAGTTCCTTCACTAAGCAAACAAGAAAACTGTTTTTTAACAGTTTTCAAACAGTATTGCCACTGTTTCTCAATAGAACACTGGGAATAAAATAACATACAAATGCAAGTATAACAGGATTATTTAATTACAGTATGCCTGACTGGAATTCCTATGTGATGTACTATACTCACTTCAGTAGGGATTGAGACTGCTCAGATGTGTATGCCTCTTGAAGCACCTGAAAGAAGAAAAAACATAACTAGTTAGTAAGTATTTAACTGTTTATTTTCTCTGTTTAATTGCACGCTTATCTTCTTCCTTCTGTAACTTAGTTGGGAAATGGAATTCTTAGATCCAATTATTACATACATTGTTAATAAGAAACAAAAGCATTCCACTTAAACCTTTTTTTTACTTGTACTATTTGACAAAAATGTTGAAAAATAAATCAAGACTACAGAATAAAACATTCACCCACAAGGAAAACAAACTGTTGCAACAAAGATACAATTGCTCCAAACTTAAGATGTTTTATACACCAAAGGACCAAAACACAAGGTTTTAATTTCAACTCACAGTTTCAATCTTACTTTGATAACTTTTTTTCATTAAATGAGACAGTGTGCTGCTCCAAAGACTGTGATGTTTAGTTTACTGCTCTCAATATCCCCATAAATTCCATATTTAGGGAACTTCAAGACTTGCATATCAGCCAATTCTGAGTGGCAGGGCTGCCCCAAACCAACACAGGAAAGAGCAGGTGGGTAAGGAGAGCACTGATGTCGCAGTAGGAGCCAAATTCCAACTCCTTATTACAAAGACCTCAGATCTCTTTTTCATACCTTTGCCAATAACGCAGAGTTCTCCCTCAGCATGGAAAAAGAAGCCTTTATAGAAAGTCTAAGGCAAACTAGGAATGATTAAGATAGTCAAGTGAACTGCAGAGTGGTTCTCACACCATTTAGCTAAGACTGAGTATTACTAGTGGACTATGCACACAGTGGTTGCAATTTTAAAATGAATCATTGACTTCCAGTGGACAACATTAACAGCACTAGACAACTCAAAGAACACCTTGGAGAGGACACTATGTGACAATTTCTCTGGCTTACACTAGGTACTAGCCACACAGCAAAACCAAACACCTTAACAATTGCTTTAAGAGCAGGACATAGGACTGCTAAAAGGCTTCCTGGAACAGAACAGATTCTTTAGTTTGTGCAACAATTATTGACTGATGTAATTCCAAAACATGGCAATGAGATAGTTCGCAGAAAGTTATTTATTTGCTTACATAGACCCTCCAGGCGAATCAGCCTGCATACTTATACAGAACATTACCCAGAGATCAAGCAAGGTCAGGACAACACCAGAGCAGCTACTAAACCTCTCTAACTGGCTAACATTGCTCAGAGAGGTGCTTTAAAACATCAGCAAACTATCACTACAACTTGGATAAAGACGCTGTTTAGTCTGCTAAAAAATTAGGTTCTAAGCGAAATCAGTGTATTGGTCACTGGTTGAGAGATCTTCTCAAACCACATACATTACACAAACTGTATTTCTGGCCACTGACTGAATGCTGGGATCAGTATTTCATCCTGCCCTCATTTTTAGTGAAGAAATTCCTGCAAAATCTCAGTATTTTTTCTCACTTGAGCACTTATTTATATGTGAGGGGACTCTGAATGTTTTCCAAAAAAAAACTATGCTTAAAAGCTGTTAGGTGTTACCTAACAACTTCTGGTGTCCTTCACCAAACAGTGTAAGTAAAAAAAATATAAAAAAGGGGAAAGCACAGACTTAAAACTATTACATCTGTCTGAACAAGCTGTAGAATACCACATTAACAGATAATGAAAATGATTTGTTGAAAAGAACCTGGATCCTACAAAATCTGTATATATGTCTACTGCATCTCTGGTAGATGAAAATTCTTAATTAAAATTTTTACTTTATGGAATCAAAGACAGGACTGCATATCATAAGTCTCCCACAACCCATCTGAAGTACAAAGAAAGCTAAGACTCTCTGGAACAGCTGGAACAGACGATACTTTTCCTAAAAACATTCACAGCCATTTACTCTGCATGAGCCTCATATCAAATCACATGCAGTGATCATATATGCTGTATTCATACATGATAATTTCTGAGGACAAACCAGAAGGAAAGCTTCTATAATAGCACATTCCATGTTGGCTCTAGAAGCGGTTGAAGAGCCACATTGGTGCTATTTACACATGTGGGTATCAAAGACCACAGTCCAAGACCACTCCTTACAGTATTTGGTTAAAACTTAAAATTTTAAACTGTCCCCAAGCTGTGCATGACCAAGCTGCCAGTGTCTTGCTATATGGGTTTCACCAAAACAAAACATACTAAGAATTGCCCAAACTATTTGGTGAAAAATACTATGTTTCTTTGCTTTTCTGACATTTTCTTTAGTGGACTAGGCATTTGTCCTTGGACTTGGGAATGGCTAATCTGGTGAGAACCAGGAAGCCAAAGGCCAGGGTTAAAAAGCAGCTAGTGAGATCATCTCCCAGAGGGGAAAGGGAAAGAGCAAAAGAGCACTACTATCATTCCCTTCATCCTTAGAAAATCATGATAAACTTCAGTCAAGACAACCCTCAGACACTCAAGGAGCAAAATAAAGTTATGGAGAAAAATTTTGGAAATAACAGCATCTTTTGGATTTTGTTCACTGTTTCTCACACTGTCAGTTGAGACAAATTTATTTTCAATTCTAGAATGAGCTGTAAAACATTCACTTCAGCAAAAAGCATGTCTTTTTTCAATGTACCTTTTGTCATCTAGGAAGCAGTCTAGCTCTTTTTAGAAAACTCTTTTACCAGAATAAGGATACACAGACTGTAGGCTTTGGACTGGTGAATCCAGCTAAAGACAGTGTAACAGTCACAGTTATAAGCAGAGAACCTGTTTGTCTCTAATTGTTTCATGGCCCTGCCATATGTAGGTGGAAAGCTAATTGCTCAACTGAATGGAAGTTTATGGCAAGCTACCAACCATGGTAAATACATTAAAAGGTAGGCTAATTAGCAGATTAGGGAATGCAGAATTATCCATAGAGTAAATTAATTACCCCGTCATCATACAAGCAGACAATTTATTCTGCATTTTGGATTGTTATCTCTTTCCTTTGGAAAGAAGCAATTGATCAATCATTGGACCACAGCTAATTTAATATTGAGCAACCCAGGGTGTATTCCAGCACTGTCAACCCAGATGATTACCCTTCAGCTCCTGAAAGGGACATATTAAAAAGTCTGTGCTCCACAACTTCTTCATCTTCGTCCTAGGCTTGTTCCCCAAATTTAAAAGGTTATAATCTCATGAAATACCAGAGAAGACACTTTGATACATTCCTGCAGACTCTGTGCTATGTAGGTGACAAGATGAAGTTCAATTCAGCTGTAAGCCACCAGATCTCCTCAAGGGGATCCCCAGGGGGTTTATCAATAATTAATCATTAAATATGCTTAGAGAAGACATTACCACTGGGTTTGTCTGTTCTGCCTTATGACAATATGTGCGGTCACCACATTTCTGTATAAAACAGATTTCTGGAGAAAAAGTTCCTAGGAAAAAAAAAAAACCAAAAAATCCTTAGTAATTAAAATTTTGATTGTTTTAATTTCTGTGTAATATTCCATGATTCCATAACTTTTTACATAACTCAGTAACTGAGCTACATGCATCAAAACTTCTGATATGTAATGGATTTGACTAGCTACATAGTCTATCACACTAGATTTTGAATCTACATTAATGAAATAGAAATTAATAAAACAAGCCAGCAGTGGAAATTTATTTCACTTAGTGTTCCACGACCATCCCTGATTTTTCATTGGAGATTACATATTTCCTATTATTTTTTAAACTAAAAACTGCAATTTTGGTAACCTGTCTGATCCATATGACTAAAATATACTCCTAGATGGCATAATTTCTTTAATGACCATACAAATTAAGATCTTCTCTCAAAAAAAGTTTAAAAAGAGAGAAACCCTTAAGTTTGGATCCTATGCTTGAAAACTAAGATGTTGCTACTGACACTAATAAAACACTAATCAAATTAATATTTATACTGTGCATCTCATCATCAAATTATTACTATACAAGTAGGCACAAAACTGTGAATGATGAAATTCTAATTCAAACTTCCTAAATATAATATGATGCAGGCAGAATGCTAAAAATATCACAATCTATTACAGTTGCAGAGACATATCTCACCACTCAACTGCCAGGTAAGTTCCCACTCCACAAACTGAACACGGTCAAACGGACATGCCCCATGTACGTTGAACGTTGCAAGGATTTATTTCCAGCGGACTACCACAGGGAAGTTCAAAATGAGATGATTCTGCCCTCCTCAATTAAGACCATTAAGCGACTAAAAAAGGTTCAGCATTAGGAAATCACAGCCATTGAGCCATTGGAGTTTTGGCAGATTTCAATGGGCTGAAAGTAAGATTTGTATTAACTCAGGGCAGTTGATAAAAAATTATGGCTTACTCAGATCTTCAAACTGGCAAAAAGAGGAACACAACCAAATCTAGAAGAACACCATGTGCCACTTAAAGTATTCCCAGTCTGAAGTATCACTGAAATAAAACCTATAGGAGGCAAGTCAAATGAAACATATAAAAATGTCAAGGAAGTAATATTAAACTATTATGTCACTAAAACATGCTTGTTCATGTAGCCTGCTCTACAGGAGTTATTATGGAATATTTTAAGATCTTAAATGAGTGTGCATTCATTCATGCTGAAAGCAATTTAATGATACACTAAACACAATGCACTGAAATATCCCTACTCAAACTTTTTATGTTAAAAAGAAACTCACAGTTTTTATGTTAAAGAGAACAGATATACTAACAATATTACTGGGATTTTAAAAATGCCATAAGCAGCCAGAGCTACATACAACTGTTATGCATATAGAATCCATTTATTTTATTCTGCACAAACACATACACAAAAATGCATTCATATAAATAAAAGCAATATCTCTATATATAGCTACAACACTTCTCAAACCAGGGATTCTCAGTCACAGTGCACAGGAAGAACAGAGAGAACTCAAGAGCAAACCTGATCAAATACTAAAAATATGCTGAAGAGTCTTTTAAAATATGGGCTACCATTAAGAATATAATCAAAGAGCACACAGTTCTAAATATGAACTTCATGCAACACCCAAGTTTAAACATGGACTCAAGCAAAATCCAAAGCAACAGTTTAAGAAGAAAAACAACACAGACTGAAAAAAGAATCTGTCCTACCTTTATTGATACTTATCTCTGTTGTTAAAGCAATATCCTTGTCAAGAAAAGCCAACCTTTGCAAAACAAATAAAACAAAAGGTCGTTAAGGAGCTTCAAGCATTACAGTCCTATAAACTCAAAGGGCATCTCCGAGCACCCGTCCCAGCCTCTGCCGTAGGGACACGCCTAGGAGAACTCTGACACAAACAGTAAAAAACCCCAAACCCAAGGCATGTAATGTGATTTTCTGCACAGAAAACCATAACTAGGGAGGCACCTCGCTGCTTTAAGTATTTCCAAGAACTACCGTGTCACAAAGCCATCATGAAGGTCTGCGTGTGGTTTCAAATCCTTGCCACTTCTTAAAGGATACAAGAGATAATGCCATGAAAATGACATCAAGGCAAAGTTGCAAGGAAATAGAATTAGCACAAACTGTATCTAATAGTGCTTATTTTCTCAGAGTTGTTTTCTGGGACATTTCACTTCTTCTGACTAAAATGTTAATAAAATGGTGGGTCCGGCGACATAAGCCCCGAGGCACAACAGGTGTGTGAGAATAGACGGAGCTATTTGCAGAGCTACGAAATTCTGGGTAGAGGAGCATATAAAACGGCTCTGAACAGAACGGAGAAAACAAAAAACAAAAGAAAACAAATAAAAAAGCAGGGGAGAGGGAGAGGGAGAGGGAGAGGGAGAGGGAGAGGGAGAGGGAGAGGGAGGAGAAGAGAAGAGAAAGAGAAGAGAAGAGGAGAGGAGAAGAGAAGAGAAGAGAAGAGAAGAGAAGAGAAGAGAAGAGAAGAGAAGAGAAGAGAAGAGAAGAGAAGAGAAGAGAAGAGAAGAGAAGAGAAGAGAAGAGAAGAGAAGAGAAGAGAAGAGAAGAGAAGAGAAGAGAAGAGAAGAGAAGAGAAGAGAACTCTCAGCTCGGGAGCCCTCGGCCTCCTCAGCTGCCGCCGCCCTCACACACGTAGGTGAGCAGGCGCCGCTCCCAGCCACACCGCATTACCACCTCCTCCTAAGGAACTCCTCTTCCTCTACATCGCCCTCCGGCACAGAGCCCTCCACGACAGTCTCGTCGCTGTCCGTGTCGGTGTCGCTGTCGCCGCCGCTCCCGCGGCGCTCCATGGTACGGCCGCTCCGCTCCGCCGGCGCCTCCTCGGGCAGCCGCCCTCCCGCCTCAGCGGCGGCCGCCATCTTGTGGCCGGGCCTCGCTGCCCCTCGGGTGGCACCGGGCTCGCCAGAACCGCAGAGTCCCAGCACACACCGTGCTGTGTGTGATCAGACGGGACTCACTTCTCCGAGTGTGTGCGCTTCTGACGTTGGGATCTCAAGAGTCAGAAACTGTTCCTTGCCCAGAGAGTTACAGAGAGTGAAAAGGGGGTTGTGAAACGGTGTCTTATCAGTCAAAAAAGGCCAGAGAGCCTCAAAGCGCGGACTCTGAATGAAGGATAACTTGGGCGTTGACTGCATAGTCTGGGGTCTTAGAATCAGAGAATGTTAAGGGGTTGGAAGGGACCTTAAAATTCATCTAGGCTCAATCCCCTCTGCCATGGGCAGGGACACCTCCCACTAGAACAGGTTGCTCAGGGCCTTGTCCAGCCTGGCTTTGAACACAGCCAGCGTTGGAGCATCCACAGCCTCCCTGGGCAACCTGTTCCAATGTCTCACCACCCTCACAGGAACTCTTTCTTCCTAATATTTAATCTAAATTCCCCTTCCATCAATTTGTACCCATTTCTCCTTGTACTATTACTACAGGTCCTGAGAGTTCCTGTTGAGTTGTTGGCTACTGCTGTGCCTCGTGTCACCTGGCTGGTGCTGTAGGTGCGGTTTGTATGCGATGGATCAGTGCCAATTCACGGGCTCTTAAGTCTCACAGTGAGAGATTTCGACCAGTAACTCACGAACTACCATCTCAAGAAACCCACCTACTTGAAAACGGTGAGCATGCAGAAACATTAGCATGAGAAACAAGAGAATCATTCAATTTATTCAAGGTAGAATACTAATTAAAAAGAGAACTAAGTAACTTGTAACCAAATTATCTGTGATTTATATGTTTTCTTATATATATATATATATTGCAAATTTTCAAGGATTGGGTTGCTTTATCTGTGGAAAACTTCACCACGTACCCTGCACAGAATAAGCAATGTCTCCTTTCTAAACTACGCTCTGCATCTGTGTTTAGAGAGTCCCTAAACTGGCAACACTTCTCTGCCATGGTTAAGTAGCTTACTTCATTGCTACCAAGGAATGGTTTGTGTGCTCATGAGCGGGAACAAGTTTGAGATAACCAAATTATTAGTTGACAGTATTTTCAGCATTTGCAGTAGCACTCTTCAGTGGTCGTCTGCCAATTAGAACAACGTTTTCCTCAGGCAGAGCTGCTCTCGCTCAGCTTTGGCTGCCATCTCCTGGGCAGGGGGGCAGCGCTGCCCCCAAGGCCACTCCAGCATATGGCCAGGCTGGAGGCAGGCTACCGCCAGAGCTGCAGATGTGAGAATTCAATGTCAGCACAGGTGGTAACATGTACTCGTAGAGTCTACAGACCCCAAATCACCATAGTGATGCCTGCTCCCAGTGACCTTGGTGAATTAGAATTTTTATTATTTGCCAAATCACGTGTATGGAAAAAGTGGGAAACAGCAGAAATACAAAAGGACATCTTAAATGATATGTGAATTGCATATAATTGTTGAAACTGTATGAATTGCTGTTTTGCTTTGGCTTAAGTCATATGCATATGCAGTTACAGCAATTGGTGCACATATTAACACATATTAGAGTCCAGAAATCTCATTGCTAACACTTTACACTTTTCAGCTAATGAAGGTGAGATACTGAAAAAAACACTAAAGAAGCTATCAGGGGAGATGGATATGCAGCAGTAAATTATTAAGATTTAGGAACATCATACCGAAGATGAGAATGAAAACTGCATTTACAGGTTAAAAGAGATGGCACGATTTCATCACTCACAACTACTTTGGGTGGAGTTCTTCGGAAACCTTTTCATCAGCACTTCCTTTTTTTGAGGTTCACATTAATGTTTCAAGGCATAGTGCCATGTGGAGCTAGTAGAAATATTTCCAAGTGAGGTGGCACGTGTAAGACACAGTCTGGGGAAAGCGGGGCGCAGATCATGCACCGCAAAACCGCTGCAGGTATTTGTGTTGCAGTTGAACATGCTCAGCCCCAGGAACACGGAACGCCCCCTGCCACTCTGCAGTGCTGTTTTACAGCCCCAGGAGAACCACACAATCGCTAGAGATGGAATGGACTTCGGGAGACCATCTAAAGACCACCTAGCACAGATTACACACGAACGCCTCCTGGTGGGTCTCTCAGAGCTTCCTATGCTTCGTGAACCAAAACCTGCACTTCCTCTCTTGCCGAAAGCCACAAATATAAATATATTACTTTGCCTTTGCCTTCCTCCCACCACTTCCCCAGGGAGTCAGGGGCACCGCTGCTTCCCAAAAACAGGAGCTGGGAATGTACACGCTTTCCATGCCTCAGCAAAGCGCGGTATGACCGGGCGGTATTGGAGGCGTGCAGGGGAGCTCGCTCTGGTTCTGCCTTTGGCCCCAGATCCAGACTCGGCCCCGGCCCGAGCGTGGCGGCGGGGCGCGCCCTGAGCGCGGCCCAGGGCGGGCCCGGGAGGTGGCGGCAGCTCTCCCCAAGCCGCCCAATCAGAGGGCGCGGGGCGGGGAGCGCGGCGCCCCATTGGCGGGCGGCCGATGGCGCGATGGCGTGTTCGCCGCTCCTGATGGCGCGTGGGGCCGCGCGGCGCTCGCCGGGCCGTTGCCGCGGCGATTCGGCGGGTGACGCGCGCGGGCGGGGCGTGCCGCGCGCTCGCCATTGGCCGCGCGATCGGGCGATGGCGGCGCCGGCGTGTCCTTGCGCGGCGGGGCGGGGCTGGGCGGGGCGCGGCGCGGGGCCGGCGGGACGGAGCGGGGCCGGCGGCGCAGTCCGGGGCGCGGGGACCGAGCGGGGAGCGCGGCGGTGAGCGGGGACCCGCGGGGCTGCGGGTGGGGGGGGGGGGGCGGGGGGCTGGCAACACGCGTCCGCCGTGCCCGGCGGGCGGGCGGGCTCCGGGCCCGAGTGCCTGTTCGGAAAGGCGGCGTCGCTATCGCCGCACGTAGGGAGTGGCGGCCGCTGCGTTTCACCGCCGCCCTGGGTGGCGTGCGGGGGATGCCCGTGTCGCTGTCCCGTTACCCTCCTGACGCCGTCGGGCTGCCCGCGTTTCGCCTGTTCGACAAAAACTGCCTCTCTGGCAGGGCTCAGTGCTGTCGTGTGCGTTCCGGGTGAGCTCCGCACAGGTTTTCTGTCGGCTGCTATTGCCGCTTGGCTCCTGTAGGTACTGCTGAGTCAGATAGCAGGAGATGGGAAATTAGTGCTGATAGAATAGATGGTGTTGGTAGAGGATTGCTCTGAGGTTAGTGAGAGCTGTGTAACAAACCTTAAGAATTTAAGAGGTAAGTCGTACTATTACGTGGGTGGTAATTGCTCTAAACGTTTACATACAACCGGTATAGTTTGCTTTTTACACTCTGGTTAATTTTTGAGGGAGTCACGTTTGGGGTTTCTCCATATTTTGCATTCTCAAAAAGGATTGAGTTTTTATTCTCAAAATGGATTGCTTTATATTCTAGTCTCGTAGAAAATTTTAATTGAAAACAAAGGCAAACAGGATTTATAAAGCATCCCTTTTGAACCACCATTTTGAAACTCAATAGAATTACAAAGACGTTAAATTTAGGTTTATATTTAATGTTATGTCTTGCTAATTCCAAGCTGCAAGTCAGTGTGTGTGCATAAATAATTTAAACAGAAATACCAGCTGATGTAATGCATTGAATTTTTTTTTTAGAGCACTGTAGTGCAGAATCCCTATGTGAAATCATCAATATTTTCTAGAAGTGTCAACTGCATAGTAGAAAGCATCCTGCGCTTTGGGCAGGTTAAATAAGCACAAAAACTTTAAAGAATCATTTTACATTAGGACTTAGTATCGCTTAGTTAACCCCAAGATGAGTGATGAGGCATCCTGTATTTCAGGATAGCAGCAGTTAATAATACTAATAAGAGACTATGGATCATTATTTTAATAAATGAATTTTCCCCACACAATTAATTATATGAAGCCCTTTTACTTTTGCCATTTTTGTTTAGAAATAGGAAAAACAATTTCTCAATAAAAGATTCTGAAATATTTTGGTTTTTGATTGTCAGATAATCATTCCAAAATGAAACAGGTGAAGTAGTTGTGTTAGCAGTATTACTAGGTTCAGGACTGCTAGAACTCTATAAAGTCATGTAGTAACTGCTAGTTATGATTTTCCTGAAATAGAGTGGTATTCAAAATTACTTGTGTTTTCAGAGGATGTTGTGATGCCTTTTCTATTTTTTGTGTTGTTTCAAAATCTTCAGCACAGGTATTCTTCTGGCTGGGTTTTATTTTAGTTTTCCTAATTAAAATGTACCTTCCATTGTGCTGAGGAGAAATTTTAATACCAGTGTGAAACAGCTTTGCAAGAATTGCGTAAATTTACAGAACAGAATGACGTGTATACGATATAGAGAAAAAGAAGGAATAATGTCAACTTTAAAAGGAGGGGGTTAGTTGTTAATTTTATTTGAAGAAAGCCATTCAGTTAGGAAATTAAATAATTTGTTCTTAAGGAAGGCAGTCTTCTCAATTATTTTCCAAGTTTGGCTCTATGAGCCACAAACATCCTGTCACACCTTCACTGTGGAAGGATAAAGAAAAATAAATAATTGCTGTTGGTGCTCATGTGATTCAGATTGGTATTGGTAGGAAACCAAGATGGTTCTGGTATCTTCAGGAGCACTTAGGCAGATAGATTTGCCTGTCTGTTATTTTCTCCATTGAATGTCGGCTTCATTTTTGATGTCCAAGCAAGTAAGTAATATCAAAAGTCCTATGGATGGATTGTTGCATTTAGGATAGCACAAATGGATTTTTTTATCGTCTTTGAGGTGGTGGTATGTAGACCCCTCAGGCCTCCATGGAAATCTTGCAGTACTAGATTGGTGCATGTAAATTGCAGGCTGTCTCTGTTAGCCAGGCTATTAAGCGTTTTTTAAACTTTACAGTCGGTTTTGTAAGCTGTTGTTTTTGTGCAGTGAGGAAAGGAAGGTCCAGTTACTAATGTATGTGAGAATGTTATGACAATTTATTTCTATGGTATAAAATATAAGTAAAGATCTTTGGCAGACTTGCATAAAGAAACAACGCAGAGCAGATAGACCAGGATATGGTCTGAAGGACGTGTTGAACATTCATATTGTTAGTTATGAGAAGGACAGCTGTGAAAATTTCTGGTAAACCTTTGTTATCTGTTGGAAGCAGAGGGATGATGAAATGCACCATTAAACAGGGAATAGTAAATGTAGAAGAGAGCTGCCACAATACTGTTATGTGAGGATTTGCATGCTTTAGATGAAGAAGGAATATTTTTGAATTGTAATTAATTTGTATCAAAGAATAATATTGAACGGAAAGTAGAGAAGACACAGTCAGAAGCATAACATTGCAATTCCTGCTGTTGAGTATTACCAGTAATGGTTAATTAATAATTTTTATAGCTCATCAGTATTTTTGACAGGAAGAATGAGTACAGAGAAACAACAGAATTGAGTGAGTGCTTACATAGAAGGTAAAAACAAGGATTTTGACTCAAAGCAGTATCAAAATTGTATGATAGGAAGATTTTGAGAGATCTCGTGAGACTGGTGAGGCCTTACTGTTAGAATCACAGAATCTTCTGATGTGGAGGGACCCACAAAAGTCATTGAGTTCAGCTGTGGAATGAATGCCCTTTATTGAGATCGAACCCTCAACCATGGCTTTACTAGCACCCTACTCTAATAGATGACCTAATCCCAGTGGCAAAGGCCATGAAGAAACTAGGAAGATGGGTAGTACAACAAAAAAGGTTGAGAAGACAGGAGCAGATCACACTGTATTTTAGAATATTAGAAATAAATGTGTTTTACGTGGATGATTGTAGGAAAGGTAAAGATTAGTTTCTTTACTCTTCTCTGTCTTAAGTGGTTTTGCTTTTATTTCCTGAAGGATGTCTTGCAGGAAAGTGTAGAGGTGTGTCTTTTTTCACTGAATCTTGTACTCATACGAAGTATTCCTTTGCTACAGGTTTGCAAAGTATAGAGAAACAGCCTTGAAAATGCTGTCCAGACTCTTCCGAATGCATGGCCTTTTTGTAGCCTCTCATCCATGGGAAGTCATTGTGGGAACAGTGACTCTCACTATCTGCATGATGTCTATGAAGATGTTCACTGGGAATGATAAGATCTGTGGCTGGAATTATGAGTGCCCCAAAGTTGAAGAAGTAAGGGTTTAAAATCATTTTTTTGGTGTAAGGATTTAAAATAATTTTCTTTGATGTTAATCAGTCCATCCAGGGTTTTCTATAGAATATGATCAAGCTGTGATATATTAGGAGTAAAGTAGCTGTGGAGAAGCTTCTTCATGGCCTTCTTATTTTGGTTAGCAAAACTGTATGCAACCAGTGATGCAGTGACCAAGCATTTTAGTATTTTTAGTTTTTAAGGCAAGACTAACAGTGATATTTATTTTATTCTGGAACTTAACTTTTAATGCAGCTTTACAATGAACTTAACATTTCACAATGAACTTCCCATAGTGTAAAAGCTAACTAAATTACTTTGTATTTCATACAGGATGTTCTGAGCAGTGACATCATCATCCTGACAATCACACGTTGCATAGCAATTCTTTATATATATTTCCAGTTTCAGAACCTAAGGCAGCTTGGATCAAAATACATTTTAGGTATTTTATCTGATTTTTGTATTTGCTGTATGTGTTTTAATTGTGGGGGACGTGGTTTACGTAAATTGGTAACAAATACTAACCTTTTCATCCTTATGTTCACAACAGCATTATTTTAATTATTTTCTAGATAGCAGAAAAAGTCTTTTGCACGTATCAAAGTACTATTTTTTGAGGGGGGGAAAAGGTTGTGTTGGATTATATAAACACTGAAAATGTCATTCTTGAAATAACTGTTTATTATGTGAAATACTTAAAATTGTAGGGCTGTTTAAGATTTTACTTAAGATTTACGGCTTTTATTTTGAGTCTTACTTTGAATGCGTTACAAATTTTAGATTTTAATGTCTATAAAAAATAGCTTCTCCTTCAGTTTGCGTCTCAACTGCTGTTAGTGCACTGAGACGGGAATTATCATTCATTGTCATGATTCATCTAAAAGTGGGAGAATTTAGGTTTTTTTTTCTTTTCCTTTTCCTCTTCCTATATATAGGCAAAAAATTTCCTATTCTCTTGTTTTTTTAAGGTATTGCTGGCCTCTTCACAATCTTCTCAAGTTTTGTTTTTAGTACAGTGGTAATTCACTTCTTGGATAAAGAACTGACAGGTTTAAAGTAAGTAATGAATTGTTATTCTGGATTTCATGCTTATATTTTTTTTCCTGTACCATAAACCTTGAATTTTAACATGTGCCTCTGTTTTTTTCAGTGAAGCTTTACCATTCTTCCTGCTTCTGATTGATTTGTCAAGAGCAAGTGCATTAGCCAAATTTGCGCTCAGTTCCAACTCACAGGTCAGGCAGGGGAGTTATTTTTGAGGATTTTTTGGTTGTTTGGTGCTTTGCTTTGGGATTTTTGTTTTTTGTCTTGCAATGGTGATTTTTAATTTAATGTTCAGAATAGAGCATTGTCCCATGTCAGGTGATTAGAACCTAGGTGAGCTTGAAGGCCCCTTTCAAGACAAGTCATTTTATAATTGTATGAGTAATCCAAGTGGAGAGACACACAGGCAAATAATTTCTTGGGGATACATAAATAACAAAAGGATCAAATTCTGTCCAGATTCTCTGTTCTCTTGTCTTCAAGCCAGATCAGTGTTCAAGTGAATAGTAATATGGTAAAACTAGTGTGCACAGCCATGGGCATTGTTAATTGTATGTATGAGCATGACTTCATTAAATTGGAACTTTAAACCAGCAATGCTTACAGCTCTTCCAAGGAGGCTAAAGTTCCTAGACAAAGTCTTCCTTAAAATGGTTACTGATAGTGAAATAGTTAATTTCCAGGACTCAGGGACAGTATCTAAAGACACATCCAATGTTACACTGTTACTACAAAAAGAAGCATAATTTTAGGCCAAATGTTAGCAGAACGAATGTGGCATATGTGCAGACAAGAACATCCATACTCCAATACATTTAACACGAGACATTAGGAGAGATTGACAGGACATCTTGCTTGTTGTACCTGGTAATGTTTGTTTCCTAATAGTCCAAATTCTGAACTAAGAGTATATTAACTGGGATTACTTTGTGCTTACGAAATACTGTACATGGCATTTACACATATTAATTGTGGCAAACATTGTGTTGTATTTGAATTTGGTGGATATTACAATGTACAGTTTCTATATATGCAATATAATGTGTTCTGTGTTATTTATGATTACTGCAGGTACAGAATTTTTTATTAATTTTAAGAGAATATTTTACAAATAGGTTTCTTCTACAGTTTTTCCCCCCTGCTGCCCTAAAAATACCATCACCAGGAAAACAGTAGCAAGCTCTCTAGAGTTTACCATGCCTGCTTTCTGGAGGAAATCCTTTTCTCCCCATCAGAAAGCTTTAGTGCCTTTTGTGACCTCTTTTCTATCAGCTGAGTCTACAGAGTTAAATATAAAATAGTAAAGTAATAGTAGTTGAAGTACAGATGTGTGATTGTAAGAAATTTTGAAATCCATGACACAAATGCCTTCTATCATGTCTTCAGATTTAGAAGTGTTCTTTTGAATTTGCTGTAATTAGTGTCTCTGCCCATCAGTGTTGTAGAAGCTTAGAATACTGATGAGGCAAAGGTAGAGAAATTAGTCAAAATTAAATAATTTTGTGTCAATAGTGAAAGTATAATTACTTAGACGAAATAGAATAGATTCTCTGTACACTTTCTCGTAATAGTTCATTTTCAATAAATGTTTTAGAAGGCCTTACCAGCATAATACTACTCTGTTTACTAGTCATGTTATGTATAACTTAGTTTGGTTTTTGTCTTCATGTTAATGGACAGAAATCTTTCTTTCTAGGATGAAGTAAGAGAAAATATTTCACGTGGGATGGCAATATTAGGCCCTACGTTTACCCTGGATGCACTTGTGGAGTGTCTTGTAATTGGTGTTGGTACCATGTCAGGTGAGCCACACAGTGTAAGGGTCTAAATGTTTCCAGTTAAAAAAGACCTTTTGAGAGACATTAGAGTATGGAGAGTTTCAAATAGTAGGTGTTAGCCATGAGAGTGGAGCAACTTAATCTATTTATTTATCTCCTAATTAGCTTATTTTACTGGTTACTGCAAATATGAATAATATATACATGCTGAACCAAAGTTTTAAATACTAGTAATGGCTTTCCTTGAGCATTGTGAAGTAGGAATGAACATCTGTGCAGCTGCTTTCATAAGATTTGGTTTGGGTTTTTTTCAACTACACTGCATACCTTAACAGCATCTTCTAGCACTTGCTCTTCAAATAATTTCAGTCCTTTCAGGGTATTGTGTATTAATAAGCTGTTTTCTTCTTTATATCTTAGGGATAAAAACTCATTTTGGTGCTGTGTATAGTTTTTTAAAACCAATTTATCCTGTTAGCTCTTTGATCCTTACTAAGGCAGTTACATACTGCATGTACACCATGCTATGCATGGCTTTTTCTGGATACTTTTGAAGAAGTAGGTGTATATTGTTACATCTTGTCTGAACATCCCATGTTTGGAAAGGGAGTTCAGTACATAGTGTTGGCTAATTTTTTTTGCTCAGATAAGTAAGGAGTTTCAAGCTTTCATGATGAAGTTTAAAATCTTGGTGAACTTCATTTGTATTCATTTAGAATTACACCTTAAAATACTTTTCTGTCACTACATAAACACATATTGTGCTTAGAATAAGCCAATGCACGAGTAGGCCTTAAGATGCTTGTTTTTAATTAATCTCGATAGTTCCTTCTGTAATCAGCAATGTCAGTTTAATGATTTCTTTCTTAGTCCAGCAGCACTTATTCAGCTATAGCTAATTGCATATTCAAATGTAAAAACTGTCTTTTTATTTAGGTGTACGACAGCTTGAAATTATGTGCTGCTTTGGCTGTATGTCTGTTCTTGCCAACTACTTTGTCTTCATGACCTTCTTTCCAGCTTGTGTGTCCTTGGTATTAGAGGTAAGACCAGCTTCAAGACAACCTGAAGTTTAGTATTCAGCCCTGTGCTTCTGTAAGCTGTATTTTTCATCATGGAGTTACATGCCAGCATGTTGATCTTCCTTTCAAAGTAAACTGGTGACAGCAATGTGTAAATATCACTGTAAATGAGTCACACTCAGTAGTAGTTATGATCTAAAGCAAACTAAACAGATGATACTGTAACTTATTGTCTGTCCAGGGTTTTTCACAATTGAATGCCTAACTATAGACTCTTGGTAATTTTTCAATAACCAAATAAAAATGTAATGTGGGATCTTATTTGTTGGTTCTTCTAATAGGTACTGTATATGACTTATTTTTATTTTATTGCAGCTTTCAAGAGAGAGTCGTGAAGGGCGCCCTATATGGCAGCTTAGTCATTTTGCTCGTGTTCTGGAAGAAGAAGAGAATAAACCAAATCCTGTGACACAGAGGGTCAAAATGATTATGGTTTGTGGCTCTTTTTCACCTGTGGTTATGCAATCAGTGAGGTGTCCTGGTGCAAAAATTAAGCTTTTGTTTCCTATAGACTTGTATTCTGAAGCCCATTAGTTGAACTTAGTCATAGTTTTTAATTAACTTACCCTATATCTACACCTGTCATTTTCCTGCCTATGGCATTTCTGTGCCAAGCACTCAGGGCTCTTTCATGTGTACTCCCTCTTGCCCCTGCAGTACCCTCAGCTTCCTTTGCTTATTTCTTGAGTGAGAGAAAAAGTGTGGGTGGAACACATCCAAAGCTACTATACAACAATGTCACAGTAGGCCAAAAAAGGTGTTAATTAGAGGTGTAGAAAATCAGGTTTTGGATTTTAGAAGCGTGGGAAACATGGGGGGAAAAAGCCAGCAAAAAAACCCAAACAAAAAGAGGGCAATATTTACTCTTACTAGATAAGATACCAAGTTACATTTGAAAAATTAATACTTGTTTTGTGTTTTTGATACAGTCACTGGGTTTGGTTCTTGTTCACGCCCACAGTCGTTGGATAGCGGAACCAGCTGCTCAAAACAGTACTGTTGAAAATTCAGTGGGATTGGATGAGAATGCACCAAAGAGAATTGAACCTAATGTTTCACTGTGGCAGTTCTACCTTTCTCGGTAGGTGGCTTCACAGAAGTGTGATTGTGCTGTATTTCTACTGCTCCCAAGCTAGAAGCTTGTTATCCTAGATCACAAGACTTGCAGACTTTCAGGTCTGACCACTGTAGGACATCTTGGAACCAGAGGTGACATTTCAGAAGAAATGTCAATATTATGCCATTTGTCCAAACTCTTGCAGTAGTCAAGAACATGATCAAGAGCTAGTTCTCCTGTATGCATCAAAACATTGTCTTTTCCCACTAGCCTCTTTCACAGTATACTGGGAAATAATTTTAAAACTGCACCAGAGTAATTTACTTACATAGAGTTTCTCACCATTCACACGTAAGTGCAAAAGGTGCAAAACTCATTTTATATTATGGCTTTTCCTTCAGCCCAATTCAAGTTAGTGTCACCTGTCATTTCATGTTATTTCTGAGAAGTCAGAACTTTCAGGTATAGGCATGGGGTATTTGTCCCTTCTTAGCAGTTCATCTTGCATCATAGTAGTCCTAATTGGTAGATAATGATAAATGAAACTTTGTCTTGTCATTGGGGGACAGGTGTCAAATCAATTTGATGTAGCTGTCAGTGAATCTTTTACAGTCATTTTTTCTACTGGGGCTGCTTTTTAGCCAGATTTAGTAACTCTTTAATGACATCTGAAGATTTTCATGTCGATAATAGTATGAAGAATGATTTTTCCACCCTAGCCTAGAATACTTCAACATCCTGGTAGAAAATATCTCCTGACGGGAATTTCTGTAACTATGTGAGGATGGAATTATTACCCTTTCTGAAGTAAAAAAATATCAGAATGCTGTTATAAGCAACAAATTGTATATACTCGATATTTACTTTTTGATCATTTTTAGAATGGCCAGTATGGATATTGAGCAAGTAATCACGCTTGGATTAGCCCTTCTCCTTGCTGTCAAATATATTTTCTTTGAGCAAGCGGAGACTGAATCTACGCTCTCACTGAAGAATCCCATAACATCTCCTGTGATGGTACAGAAAAAGGTCCCTGAAAATTGTTGCAGGAAGCAGACTGGAGTTCTGAAAAACAATCAAAACTCTAACACAGGAGAAGAAGCTTTCATATCCAAAGATGAAAGTGGTAGGTAATTTTTATAATTCTAAAGTCTGGACCCATTAATGAGTGTTTGGAACAAATTGTGTAATCTTTGGTAGCATATTATATTTGGTATCAAAACTTCAGTATTTTGTTAACTGGAGCTCATTTTTATTATCTTTGCACAGCTGAAGTCATAAAACCTGTATTAGCAGAGTCATCAACCAAGGCTACATTTGTGGTTGGCAATTCCAGCCCTGTGGAAACTTCTTCATATCCGAGTGGAAAAGAGGAAGAGATTGAGTTACCTAAAGAGCCACGTTCTATTGAGGAATGTGTTCGTATACTTGGAAATGCACAGGTATGGAAAAATAACTATTTTATGTAGCCCCTACTGCAGCATCTGATTTAAGAATTGTTAGAGTTCTTTTCCCAGCTTTTAGATGATCCCACTGGTTGTAATATCATTCTTCAGGAAATTACATGGCTTTAATAACATGGGGGAGTGTGGAGGTCACAGCTAAAACAAAACCCTTTAATGAGTTACTTCTCAAGTCAGTTGAGAAGGGTAGGAAGAGGGATCAGCTTCATCATTGATAACATTCCAAGTCTTTGGAGCTTCCTCATGTACACGTACGAGTGTGTGTCTGATCATGAAAGTTTTTGATCATATGTTGGCCTGCTGCAAAACCTGATGTTGGCAGCTGATCCCTTTAGCAAAGTAAAGTTGTTATTCTTTTTCTTTTAGAAACATTTAAAATGATTTTCACGAGGAGAGTCTCTGTTTTCTCTTTCCACCCATTGTTTCCAGGAAGGAGCAAAATTTCTTACTGATGCTGAGGTTATCAGCTTAGTTAATGCTAAGCATATTCCTGCATACAAACTGGAAACCCTGATGGAAACCCAGGAGCGAGGTGTATCCATTCGCAGACAGATGTTATCTAAGAAACTTCCTGAACCTTCATCTTTGCAGTATCTTCCTTACAAGAATTATAATTATTCTTTGGTAAGTATGAAGTAGACAAGCACAACTCACTGTATAACTATATTCCAAACACATGAAGAAGAAAAACATGAGCCTGTTGGAACGATTCCAGAGGAGGCCACTAAGTTGATTGGGAGTTGGAATATCTCACCTGTGAGGACAGGCTAATAGAGTTGGGATTTTTCATCCTGGAAGTGGAAGCTTTGGGAAGACCTTAAAGCACTTTCCAGTATCTGAAAGGGGCTTACAAGAGAGTGGAAGAGGGAATTTGCACAAGAATCTGTAATGAAAGGACAAGGCAGAACAACCTTAAGCTGAAGAAGGGCAGATTTAGATGTTAGGAAGAAATTCTTCACTGTGAGTGTGGTGAGACACTGGAACAGGTTGCTCAGAGAAGGTGTGGATGGTCCAAATGTGGCAATGTTCAAGGCCAGGTTGGATGGGGCTCTGAGCAACCTGGTTCAGTGAAAGGTGAAAGGTGTCCCTGTTTTTGGCAGGGGCATTGAAACCAGGTGGTCTTTATGGTCCCTTCCAACCCAAACAAGTCTATGGTTCTATGAAATAAATCCATTGTCATGCATGTGAGTTACAATAAGCATGGTCAAAACTGATGTAGAAGGGAAAAAATAAAGGGCAGACATGAGGCACCAGCTTTAATTGCTCTTAATGTTTTTAAACCTAGGGTGGTGCATGAGTTTTGTAAGTTATCCAAAAAATATTTCCTATCAAAGTATGCAGCTGACTTATCTGAGAAATGTGGAGTTCTACTAAAACTGAGCCACAATTCAACTGAATGATAATATAACCTTAAGCACAAGTTAAAACTGAATATTTTTTTTAATTAAAACTTCAGGGTTATTTAAGTAACATTTAGTACTATACAGGATTCAATATATCTTGCCTAGTGTTGAATAACATTCGCTGTTGATAGTTGCAGCTGTTAACTTTTTGAGGTGGCAGTGAGTTGCTTTATGGGTAAATTTGTGTGTGTTTTACAAAGACGCTGTATCACTGGAATGTAACCTAAGTGATTGTTTTGTTTGGTTTCTGTAAGGTGATGGGAGCTTGCTGTGAAAACGTGATTGGATATATGCCTATTCCTGTAGGCGTAGCAGGACCACTGGTTTTGGATAACAAAGAGTTTCAGGTGCCAATGGCAACAACAGAAGGGTGTCTTGTAGCAAGCACAAACAGAGGATGTAGAGCAATATGTGTAAGTACTGTGTGACTTTAAAAGCTTAGAAAACTTCCTGTATTATAAAATACATAAATATAATGCATAAAAATATGCATTATATAAACCTAAACATATTCAGGTTTATATAATGCATATTTTTGATTTCTTGAAAACTAAAATTTCAGTAATCTTACTTTATCCCCCTTCTGCTTTGGTTTTTAGCTTGGTGGAGGAGCAAGTAGCCGCATTCTGGCAGATGGGATGACTCGAGGACCTGTTGTAAGGTTGCCCACTGCTTGCCAGGCTGCAGAGGTGAAAGTCTGGCTTGAAAGCCCCGAAGGTTTTAAAATAATGAAGGAAGCTTTTGACAGCACAAGTAGGTTAGTATGATGGCTGTTCCAGCTTCATTTCCAGACATAAGACTTCTGTGGATGGTAGAAAGATCTCAGTTGGTTTTTTTTGAGTACTGCAATTGGCTGTCCCAATGCTGTGAGTATCTAAGAGGACAGAAGTCAGTCTGGCTGTGTGCCAAGGCTAGCAATAAACATTTTTCACTGATAATGGTAAACTGCTGTATGTTAACAACAAATAGATAGACATTGCATAAGAATTAATAGAATATTAATTTGTCTAAGCTTTTTTAAAGGATCCTATAATCTATTTTGATTTTTACTAGGCAGAGTAACTGTAACTGTAATTACTATGCAGAAAAAATCCTCAAAGTTTGGTCGTAAGCCTTTCAGATGATATTATTAGTATTAATCTGAGAAAATACGAGGTAAACTAATGCTAGAACTGAAATGCTAAAAAATGTAAAACAGTGGTAAGAATAAGTCTATTTCAAGCCCTAAAGTTTTCTCTAGGGCTTATGATGATCATCTTGCTTTAGGAAGATTCAGAGAGAGATTTTCTTACCTGTTGTGTTTCTTAACAAGCATCAGCCAAAGATACATCTGTATTTTGGCCAGAATCAGCTCATGCTGCTTTTTAAATGCAGTACTTTCTGCCTTTTGCGTGACTTGTGCAGCTTGCAGTGTTGAAGATAGCATGCTTTTTGCCTTGCTGTAAAACTTACATCAGAATTTCCAAAGGCCTGATTATTACTTTAGATCTGGTAGTGAGATGTTTATGGAATACAAGTGAATAAATTTATGTTAGCAGTTGAGGATATTTTATTTCTTGAAGTTCAGGGATAGAAAACATAAAAAGGCAGTGAACACTTTAACAGTGAATGTTTTTGTTGTACTTATTCAAGAAAGCACCATCTCTGGAAGGGTTCAAGAAATGACTGGACATAGCACTTGGTGCTGTGGTCCTGTTGAAAGGATGATTGTCAAAGACTGGACTTGTTGGTTTTACAGCTCTTTTCCAAATGATTCGTAAAGGAATTTATTATTCTGTCTTTAGCAGTGCAATTTGCAAATATTTACTGCCATTTTGCCTCTTAAAGCTAATATTCCCATGAGCACTGTAAGTCATAGTTACATTTTCTTGCAGGTTTGCCCGCCTACAAAAACTTCTCATCAGTTTGGCTGGTCGTAACCTTTATATCCGGTTTCAGTCTGGAACAGGGGATGCAATGGGAATGAATATGATTTCAAAAGTAAGGATCAGTCCCCTTAAATATTTTTAAAAAATGGGTATTCCTTTTTGAAAATAGCCTAATAACCTGTGACATCTGGAGGACAAAGACAAGACACAGTGGTCTTTGCATAAAACAATAAAAATTTTTGGTTTTGTTAAGTGTAGACAAAACTAGGAAGAAAATTATGAAGAAAGGAAGTAATTTTTTATTTTATATTTTTATAATTATTTAAAGACAGTATTTTTGGTAATAGGAAGCTAAAATGGTTGCACTGTTGCTTTAAGCCAAAGATTCTATCCAGTAGTAATTATTCTGTTACTGTGTTTATCATTTCCTAGTTCATAAAGAATTAGGAGTGGCAGCAGAGAGGTGTTCTCTAGTTTTGCTTGTTTTTATGCAAACATGGGGAAGAATTTGAGATGTGATCCTTAGACTGCATCTCTAGGTTGCATATCTGGATCCTTAGATTGCTTATCTAGATCCTTAGATTGCAGAATGAATAATGCTAGACTTAAGCTTCTTTTGGAATAGGCAGTCAGAACCATTATAAAAGTGGATCTGATCATAGACAAGTCCTAATATAGCAGATTTTCTAGTCTTGATTTCCTGGTGTAAAGAAGCTCTTTCCTCTACATCCAGATTTTTTTCAATCTATGCCTGTAATAGTTTAACTTAGTTCCTGTTTTATCTTCAGTATGGTACCCATATGTCTGTGTACCTAGAATGGATCCAGGGAGTCTGTATGTACTGGGAAAAATCAGTTATTCCCCAATGTAATTCCCAGAGTGATTAGAAAAAAGATAGTCATAATTGTTTGTGGTTTTTTTCCCTTCTATTTCTTGTTTCTTCATTATATTTTTTGTATTTTTCTATTTTTCTTCCACTGTAACTGATTATCTGATTAGGATACTGTTCCACTGTCCTTGAATAGCTTGTTTTACACCCATAAAGATAAACCTAGCCTATTTCCTGTTTCTCTCTAACAGGGTACTGAAAAAGCACTGGTGAGGCTGAATGAAGAGTTTCCTGACCTTCAAGTTATAGCTATCAGTGGTAACTACTGTACAGACAAAAAACCTGCTGCTATAAACTGGATAGAAGGAAGAGGAAAGTCTGTTGTCTGTGAAGCAGTCATTCCAGCTAAGGTTGTTAGAGAAGTAAGTGTCTGGTCTCTTGTTTATAAAAATACATACGTTTTGCAAAACTGATGCTTGTCTCTGATATAGTCTCTTCTGGGACACTATATAAACTTCTAGATCTACTATTCTGGGCAGTATTCCACAGTCCAGCTTCACCTTGTGTGAGAACTACTTTTGTATTGATTCCATTTGATGATGCCCCAGTTTTGTACTGGGAGAGATGTTTAAGACTTTTCATCTTCTCTCAACTGTTCAAGATGTTACAGCTCTGACACGGCTGGTCCACCTTCCCAGCTATTTTCATTTTCAGACTAAAATGTCCTAGTTTCTCTATCAGCAGTGAGTAAACAGACTTCCAGTATGTCTTTGAACATGCTTACCTCTCTATCTTTTACAGTTCTACCATGTCTAAAATTCTGGGTACAGAATTTGACAGAGGATTCTAACAGTGTGTGCAAAATGGATTTATACATTGACATGATTCATGTCTTCTGGGATAGTTTCCTGTTTTTCAAATTGTTGACTGGCAATATCTATTGTAACCTCAGGATTTCATTCCAGGGTAGTAAAGGGGAGGTAGTCCTTTCATAATGAGCATTGATAATTTTTAGGTAAATTTGGGAAGGTTTTCCTCAAACCCCAGCCCTGTATGTCACCACATTTACTTATACTGAACTTGTAATACATCAACGTTATGTTTTTGTCAGTGCTGCAGACTTTGTGCAGATAAATACTGTTCCTGCTGTGCAGGAATATCTTAAATTTTGCTCAACAACAGTATCTCTTTTGACCATCTTTGATCACTTTTGTATTAAATTCAGTATAAATCTCGTACTTGAAAGTTTCAAAATCCAGTCACTAAAAATATGTCACTTAATTTTATATTACTGTTCATAGTATTTATTTACCTATGTGGCATAGTTGTTTGTGTTGGAACTTTTGTTTGGCTCCATATTTGTATGCAAAACAAATTTGGGAAGAGTTTAGTGTCTGGAACAACTTGACAGGAATGTTGGAGTCATGTAAAGGTAAATTAATGGGATGTTTCTGCTAAGATGATTTTACTTGTTCCATTCTGAATATAAGGGAGACTTTGAAATGGAGTACCCCCCTGTAAGCTTTTCTCAAAGGCCTGTGAAAGTCCAAATCCTTTGTTTGGACTTTTCCATTGTTACTTGGACATCCTATATTTAAAAGTCTTCTTTGGAACAAAAATAAAAGGTATCCAGGACAATGATTGATTCAAATTCCATACAGAAGCAAACAAGGGGTGAGGGCCATGAATAACCATAAATAGAGTATTTCTATTCCTGCCTGAGGAAAAGGGTAGTAAAAGTGTATCTATCACTTTGTCCAGGTGTTGAAAACAACTACGGAAGATCTAGTTGAAGTTAATATAAACAAAAATTTGGTGGGTTCTGCGATGGCTGGTAGCATTGGTGGCTACAACGCACATGCAGCAAACATTGTGACAGCGATCTACATTGCCTGTGGTCAGGTAGGTTTGTTATACACCAGTTCACATTTTCTTTAGTTCAGTAATTCTTAATCAAACACTGCTTTAAGTGTCTGATGATTGTTTCTCCTCCTTGATCTGAAGGATGCTGCGCAGAATGTGGGCAGCTCCAACTGCATCACTTTGATGGAGAGAACTGGTTCCACCAATGAAGACCTGTACATCAGCTGCACAATGCCTTCTATAGAAATAGGGACTGTTGGTGGAGGCACCAACCTGCTCCCACAGCAGGCCTGTTTGCAGGTATAGTTCTCAAAGTTGAAAGCAACTTATCTTCTTAAATCAAAGGTCGCTTTCCTGTAGTGTGCAAGCAATATTGCAGGAATGGGGCTGCTTGAAACTTGGTGTATTTATATGAAAATGTTAGAAATGTCTAATGAACTGTTTTCATATGTCCAGTTTCTAAAGCTTAAGACATTTACTAATGTCTTAATAATATTAAAGAGACTCATTGGGTATAATTCAGAAATACTACCAAATATATAATAAATTGACTTAGATTTCATAGCATAATACTGCCTTGTATTTTTTTCCAGATGTTAGGGGTTCAAGGTGCAAGCCAAGATAACCCTGGTGAAAATGCCCGTCAGCTTGCTAAAATTGTTTGTGCTACGGTGATGGCAGGGGAATTGTCATTAATGGCTGCTCTTGCAGCCGGGCATCTAGTCAAAAGCCACATGATCCACAACAGGTAAAAAATGGAAAAATCTGTGTATTTATCTGCTGTTTTGATCCTCTTACGAGTACAGGAGAGTCAATAATGATTATGTTTATAATATCAATAATGATTATAATTGCAACACATAGAAGCAGTGTAACATTTTAACTATCTAATGTAGTTATCTTGCTTGTTTTATTAGGTCAAAGATAAATCTACAGGATCTTCAAGGAACCTGCACTAAAAAGGCAGCTTGAATACTAAAATGGGTTTGAAATGAAGAATTGTTTTAGGAACTGACCAGGTGCACAAGGAAAAAAAACCAAAATCTATGAAGTTTAGAATAAAGATTGCCTTCAACTCAATGATGTCTGTGTAAGAGAAACTAAGAGATCAAGACTTGAGACTAGCTATGCTTGACCTTCTTCAGTGGTTAGAAACTGTGAAAAGAAGTCCTGTCAGATATCTTGAATATTCTTTCAAATTCTTTCAAATTCTTACTCTTACAAAAATTCTTTCATGCTTTCAAACTCTTACACATCATTTTCTGAAGAGTCAGTCTAATGTTTTCACAGGTTGAGATTATTTTGCCTAATAAGGTCCTGGTAACTGCTAAACTGAAAAGTAATGTAATGTACTTTGTACATTTAAAGTAACAAAACAAAAGAAGTTGGTGTAAACTTGGATTGAATGCACTGGTCCTTGCCATCTTTATTTTCTGGTTAAGCAAGCATGTTTTTAAAGTGATGGCAAGCCTAATCACTTTCTATGAACTCCCAGTTTTAATTTGTTCACATGTAAATCAGGTCTTAGGCTATCAGACAGTTTAATTGAATTATATTAGTTTAATAGAAATCTCTGTCTATATATAGTACTTAATTTGCTGCTGCTTCAGCTAAGCAGTGTTCAGTGTTTAAGTCCACAATCTAGGTTATTCCTTTATGTAAAACTTGTGATCTTTTATATTTTGAACTGTTAAATATAATCTGTACTGAAGTAGGGAAGAACAGTGTCTTCAACTGTTTTGGTATTTTGTAGAAAAAATGAAATGGCAACTTCAAAACAGTTATGTGTCAGACAGATATTTAAGCAAATGTAGTTTCTCAGAGAAACATTATTTGATAGGAGTGCATTCAAACAGGAGTCAAGAACAGATGTTCAAGAACAGATGTTTACACTTACTTAACAAGAATTCTCTTTAGGAACATACATACACATTGTGTACCTTATGTTGGGGATTTTTATAAGGTGTTTAACGCTTATTCTCCAAGAATAGGTGTTTATCCACCATTTCAGCTGAAATAAAACTAAGCCAGAAGACCACGCTGTTCTTATAAAAAAAAAAGGAGGGGATTTTTTTCTTTTAAATTTCCTTTTAAACTTTCTTTTTGAGGTGGGGAATATTTATTTTAAGAATAAATCTTAGCTTTTTTTGTCAATGAAAAGTACTAATTAAGGGGATTCATTTAAATGACATGTTAATGTAAGAAGCAGTTTTTGTAATAAAATACTGTACTTGGACCAGTGAAGCAGTCTCAGGTGTTCTTACTGTAATAAAGAAAACCCAGGTTTATTCTGGTTTGATTCACCTTCAGGAATACTGCTAAATGCATAGCCCTGCCTAGTTAAGCACAGGAGGAAAATTATTAATATGCTTGATGATTTCTTGTTTGGTTGGTGTTGGCTTTTCTTGTTTGACTTTTTGTGGGGGGAATCAGTGGATTGGGCTGGGTTTCCTGCAGCATCATTCCTAAAGGGGTGACTAGTAGAGGTGCTCTTCTAACGTGCAGATTTGATATACATCATGGTGGGTTGCTTTGTAGTACATTTACGCATTAATATCCATTGTAATGAGCTCATAAATGTAATGTGCAAGCATGAAGACATACTACATGCTAGATATGTTATGATGGCATGTAAATAGCAAATACCATGAATGTTTATCTTCCTGCAGTATTGTTGCTAATTGCTATTTTTATTTAAGAAAATTTGGAATTACTTTGTTCCTATGTTCATTCAATGATTTTATTTAACACTGGTCTGGCAATAAATGGTGATTCAGTGTTCATTTTGGTGGATTTAACTGACATTCTGTCTGGCAGAATTAACTTTTTGTATTACTAAACTGTGTACATTTTGGTACAGAACTACTTTTTCAGTTTCAGTAAAACCACGGAAAACACATTGGCTTAATTGTGGTATTTTAAGCTTACTTTATGACTTAGTGACAAATTTATAGAGAGTCTAAATTAAGAGAGTTAATGAAGAGACACTGGCAAGCAGTGCTAAACACAGCCAGGGCTGTGACACCAGTACTTCTCTCCTTGTTTGCAGAAGCCTGTTGGCACTCATTTATTGTCCTCAAAGTCTAATTAGGCAATTTGCCCAAGGGAGAGAACTAACTCGCTGCAGCATTAGACATACCTTCTGCTGAGGCCCATTTGGCAAAATCAAAACACTGATCTAGAACTGAATTTCAGTAACTTCAGTGCTATACTTTTGCTATGGATAATGGTTTCCCAAATATTTTAAAACCCTAGAAGAAAAAAGCATTTAAAATAGTGTGTTTGACTCTGGTACCACCTTGCTTCTTTCTTTACCTCTTTTCTCCTCTGTGTGCTGAATCTAATTTACCCTATAACACACCAGTTCCCTTTTGCTGCCTGGTGTGGCAGTTTCAGCACTGAGGCTTGCAAGCACCCCAGCCCCAGCTAGCTCCAACCAGAGAGCTGTTGCCCAGCTGCTGCAAGGCTCTGTCAGTGAACTGTGCATTACTGAACCTTCCTGATGGAGAGAGCAGCTCCAGCACAGGGATGCACATCACCGTGACGTGCACCCTGAGCAGAGCTGTGATACCGGAAGCCTGGTATAGCCGGTGCTTCCCTGGGAGGATGTGGCTCTGCCAGGCTCCAGCACAGGCATTCTTAGGCATGCACACTGATTCCCGGGAAAGAGCACAGCTGGGAAACCACTTGCTTTCTCATGGGAGTGTACAAGTACACACTGGGTGTGTCAGTGCACAAACAGTGGACAATTTTCATCCTTGATGTGAACTTTGCTCATAAGGTGAATACAGCCCTGGGAAAAGCTGTGGTAGAGGGCCTGTCCTACTCCTTCCAGCTCTCTTTTGGGGTGCAGTGCGAGCTCTGGCTATTACTCGGAGTGTTTTTCAGATATGTGATCCTCTCCATCTCCTTTAGGACATGGCTTACCATTTTCAACATCATATCCTCTTTTTCCCTTTGGCTTTGGTTAGGGAAGGTTTATATTGCACAATGCTACCTGCTGAAACAAGATGATAGTTTGGGATCCTGTCTTGCCCCAGGGCAAGTTTGTATTCCTGTCAGGTCCACCTTGTCCTGCACACAGAGTAAGAAGTGACACTGGTGTGCATCCAGTGACACCCCTAGAACTGACAATTCCATACCTTGTCCTCCTGCCTGGAGATGTCTGCTGGCCCCAGGCTCACCTTGCTTACTAGCCTGTGGAAGGGGGAAGGCCTGCTTCCGAGTTAATCTCACCTCAGTGCTCCAAGGCTTTTGCAGTCTATTACACAGTGCAAAACTACTTAGCATCCTACCTTAACCACCAGCTTTACTTCGGTCTGCTCTTAGGGGACTCCAAGACATTAGCCCCAGTTTTCATAAGTTGCTCCCATTCCATTCCCACTAGGACTCAGGCCTTCTAGAAGAATATGGTGGGTTGACCTTGTTCACCCCCATTTAAACAGGACAGGAAAGAGAAATTGTAAAGGCAAAAATGAGAAGACAGATTGAGATAGAGACTGCTTAGGAGATAAAGTGAAGCTACACATGGAAAGCAAAACAAAGAATTTAATCACAATTCCCTAGCAGCAAGCAGAGGAACACTAACAGTTTGGCACACTAACAGTTACTTGAGAAAACAAATCCCATAACCACGAATGTCCCCACTTTCTCATCTTTTTCCCAGAGCTTTTGGTGCTGGGTGCAATGGCATCTGGTATGGAATATTGCTGTGGGCAGCTGGGATTAGATGTGACTCCCTGTGTTCCTTCAGAGCCTCTCACCCACCTCTAGCCTACTCACTGGTAGCAAATGCAGGAGAAAAAGAAGGACAAAAATAAGGCCTTGATGCTGGCAACCCCTGCTCAGCAACAGCCGAAACACTGCTGTGTAACCAATGTTCTTAATCACTGATCCAGAACACAGCCTCATACAGGCTGCTGTGGAGACAACCAATTTCATCCCAGCCGCAGCCTGTACAAAAATAGAAAATCTGGATCTTGGCACCAATACCCACAACAAATGAGATCCACAAAAGCCAAGTAAAGACCAGCTCTTAGAATCACAGAAGGGTGTGGGTTGGAAGGGGCTTAAAAGAGCATTAATTTCAACCCCCCCTGCTGTTGGCACATATACCTTCACTAGACCAGAGAATCACAGAATTGTTTAGAACAGAATTTTAGAATCATTGAGTCCAGCTCTAAACCTAACACTGTCGAGTCCATAGGCTAGAAAGGCATCAGACTGATGCACCTGACATGTTCCTTCCTGACATTCTTCCTTCCTGTTGTGTGGCCTGATGGCACAGAGTGAAACAGACATGAAGCATTTCTCTTACTCTCCCAGGATCCTCCTGGAGGCCTCTCCTGTGGACACAGTGCACAAGACAGAACCTGAGTGTCAACAGGAGCCAGCCATATTTCCTTTCTCCCTCCTTGCTCACACTAGGCAGCAGTAGCAGAATGGAAAAAATCACCTCTTTCTTTATCCACCACCAGAAACATAAAGTCAGGTTGCTCAAAGCCCCATCCAACCTGACCTTGAACACTTCCTGTCATGATCCAGCCATAATTTCCCAGTTCCACCATCTCAGCACCCTCACAAGAAATAATTTCTTCCGTACCCAGTTCATCCTTTTGGAGAAGAATTCTACAAGGTCAGTCCACACTTTCACAAGCTGGAACACCAGGATGAAAATAACTATGCCATGAAAATGATGTCAATTATCAATCTCTCCCAGGACCATTGAGTGAAGGACCACAGTTAGGCAACTAAAAACGTTCCCTCATCCTCAAAACAAATGGACAATGTTGCGACCTTCTTTTGCCCAGCACTGATTGCATCAGTTTCTCACCCACAAGCCACACTCACCCACTGCACAGGTTTATGCTCAGGTATAACGATGCTGCTAAGGGTAAAACTTCTTTTAAAAAGGTACTCGAAACAAACCACATACAAATGTAATGGTACACAGAGGAGTCACTCCCCATCTTTTCTATGAGAGAGCTGGCATAGCTCTGTGTGAGCTGGTACAGTTTTACTACACCAGAGGTTAAATTAGTTGAACCTTTGGGAATACTGGCTCTAAAAGATGCTTCTTTAGTGAAAAAAGAATGGGTAGGTCTATAAGGTGCAAGGAGTGACACCACTGTTCACAGAGTTTCTTGATAAACAGAATTATACTTTTTGTAGGATAATCTTGGTTTTCCCTCATGAAAATTGTTCCTGGGTAAGTAAGTCTGAAGAGCAGAGAATTCTAATTTAATTCCTTGTAGCAGTTTCTTTTAATATCTAACAATGCACTCTACATTTAAAATCCTGGGAACGCAAGCACATAGCATAGAAAATTACATGCAACTTTAGTTTTTGCTTTGGTGATACAATCTTAGGAATGGGGCAAAGTCTCAAGCCACCAGGATAGCCAGTTCACCGAAATAACTCGTTTGGAAAGTGTTCTTACTTTGTGAGATGGGGAGGAATAAATCATAATGTGCATTACACTGAGGCTCATGGTAAGTCACAAATTACCGGATGTTTATTATTAATTTCTCTGCTTGTGCCATAACTTGATGTAGTCCTGCTAGTTACAATGGTCTTTCAACTACTGACATACAACTCAGCCACGGAATTATCTGTTAACACACAAAATGACTTAATGCAAATTATGTAATGAAATCATTATCTAAATTGCCTATTACATAACTGAGCAGAGTAATTATCCCTCAGCATGAGAAAGATGTTGAGATACGGGAGTGAGTCCAGAGAAGAGCAATGGAGTTGATGGAGTATCTGGAGCACAACTCCTGTGGGGAGTGGCTGAGGGAGCTGGGGATGTCCAGTCTGGGAAAAAGGAGGCTCAGGGAAGACATCATTGCTCTCTGCAAGTGCCTGGAAGGAGGCTGTAGCCAGGTGGGGCTGGTCTTTCCTCCCAGCTAACGAGCACAAGCAGAAGAGGAAAAGAGGAAGCAGTCCCAAGCTGCAGCAGGGGAGGGCTAGACTGGATATCAGCAGGAAGTTCTTCACTGAAAGGGGAGACAAGCACTGAACAGACTGCCCTGCTCTGGCAGTCTCACTGGAGCTATCACTGAGCCTGGCAATGTTAAAAGAGGCATAGATGGGGCAACCAGGGACAAGGTTTACTGGTACACCATTGGACTTGATAAGGTTTGAAATCTTTTACAACCTTAATCATTTTAGGATTCTGGTAGAGGAGCCTACAGGGAAAAGGAATGGAGTTGAGCTCAGGAAAAAGGGCAGGACAACTTATTGTGCTGTTTGTCCTTCTGTCTCCCATTAACTTCCCATTATTTTAAATCAGCAACAAATTGATTTTCCATGTGTCAAGAATGTTCTGCCCTGACAAAAACCAGGAAGCAATCTTCCTGTCTTTCTCTTGACCCATGAGCTTTCTCATTCTACTCTTCTGCCTAATCCTGCTGTATAGGTGGTCAGCATTTCACTCTCTGCCAAGGTATCCCACCACAAGTCTAGTTATTTCATTCAAGAAAATAATCTCCTCTTCCAAAAGGTGAGCAAACAGAGGAATACAAAGTAATGACCTCATAAACTAATTAAGGTACTTAATACCCTAACTGTCCTCTAAACCCCAGAAAATGTCATTGACAAATGGGCCTTTTTGAAAGTTGCAAGTTTGCAAAAGCAGAGCAAGTTGAAAAGTCTCAGGTGTCAGGAGCTTTTGCCCTTTTAATTCCTGGGAAAAGAAGTGGAAAGGAGTTTGTGAGCCCCTTTAAAATGTACTTACTGATACTGTATGAGACATTAGTCCCATGAGACCCCAAGTGAAATTTAGGTTTGATTTTGTTAAGCACTTGCATCTTAAACAAGGGCTTTAAAGTTAGACCACATGCTCAGGAGAGACCTTATCACTCTCTACAACTGCCTGAAAGGAGTTTGTAGAAAGGTGCAGATTGTTCTCCTCTCACAGACAACAAGTCACAGGACAAGAGGAAATGGCCTCAACCTGCACCTGGGGAGATTCAGGCTGGACATTGGGAAGTATTTCTTCACTGAAAGAGTTGTCAAGCATTGGAATGGGCTGCCCAGGAAAGTGGTAGAGTCATCATCAACAGAAGTGTTGAAGGAAAAAATGGATGCAGCACTCACTGCCATGGTCCACTTGACAAGGTGATGTTCAGTCATAGGTTGGGTTTGATGACTTTGAGATGTTTTCCAGCCTAAATAATTGTGTGATTCACTGCAATAATTTCAAAAAGCTAACACATAGATTTGTGGGGTGGAAGACTTTTTGCTGTTAATTTGTGAGTGAATGTAGAGTGCTGTATGCTTAATCTGAAAGCATTTTTGATTCATAGATGTAACAAAATTGGATTCGAACCTTAAATCTGTAACATGGGTGAGAAAAAATTCTGAGTTTTAGAAACCTTTAATCCAGTTTATGTCTAGCTGACCCTCCCTTCTGCTGGTATTATTTCAATGAGATCATGGCTGGATCACTCGTTTCACCTGAGGTTTCCCAACACTTGGCATGTGACACAGAGCTGAGATAAAGGCCTGGTCCCACATGGGCAGCCCATTTCCCTGACACAGAGAGCTGAGTGAGATGGATTTTCAAGGGAGCTGAACAAAATGTAGGTGGGTGGCTGGGAATAACACGTTTACTCTTAATTACTATCTTTGCTTCTCTCCACCTCCTCCATCTGTCTGACCACCTGCTGTTGGTGTCTGCTGCATCCCATCTTCAACAGCTGCAGAAAAAGTTTCTTTAGGATCCCGTAAAGGTATGTAGGTGTACCCCAGACCTTCCAAGCCCACAGTGACAAGCAGCTCAGCAGATGCAGGACTATGCTGCCTTTTACTCTGCCAGAGAAGTTACTTGGAGATGCTGTGGCTGTGGCACATTTTATCACCTACATTTTCTAGAACTACAGGGGGATGGGATGACCTCTTTGGGACATTTCTTTTCCGGACTGCACTATAGCTTGTCAGATTGTGGTGCAAAATTACTCAGAGTAGTGACAGCTGTGGAATTTGAAAGAATTTTTACTTTGAGACAGAAATTTGACATCCTCTTAGGTTTTATGTAGTAACACTATTATGCACCTCAGCTAGACAGAAGCGAAAATTGGTATCACCACAGAGAGAAGTGAACCTCAGAAATTACCCCTCTTGAAATGCTAAAATACTTTTTTATAGTAATTTTTACTTTTCTTAGCTATCTTTCTCAATATTTTTTCCGTGCTAACTGTATGATGATGATGATCAGCTAAGTAAAGCTGATCCATATATAAGAGGAAACCTATTTTTTGGTCCTTGAAGCTTAGGAATGCTTTTAAAACAATCACTCAAACCTTTTGTTGACTATTTTCTTACTTTATTTCAACACAAGCCTCTTATCTGCAATCTGGGGAGTATGTACAATGCGCATCCACTATGGCAGCTCCTTGGGCTGTGGTTCCCTCCTTTGTCAATATTCCCCTCATGGATTGCACTGCACCCCTCAGGTCAACCGTGCTTGCCAGTACTCCAAACTACCTCTGGTACATCAGGGGTGACACAAACCATTACTGCTCTGGGAGGGCACAATTATGCCATTTCTCATTTGCAGGTCTTTGGCTTGTACCAGAATTTGTATAATTTTTCTGGGGGGTGGCAGGGAATACCACAGCTGTGTAGATATTGATAAAGGAAAGACAGACATACTGTTCACGTTCTGTGTGGCCTAAAGGTTTGCTACACAAAAAAAACTGCTAAGAGAAAGTCATGTTTATAACTCTATTTTGAGTATTGACAGGTAAAAATTCACCTGGTACATATTGGGCATTTTCATCACTTTTTGAAACCAGAAGCTTTTCTGCCTAGAAATGGCGCACACCTTACCAGGCCCAGATGAGATTTCTGCCTTTCCAAACCTATGAATCATGTGTTGCACCTCTGGTAACAGTTTTTAACTCAAACTGCTGCAGGAGCTGATGCCTGGTGCCCAACTCCCAAGAGCATCAACCCCTTTGCTGTTGCTGTAAGAGACAGATTGGAACATTTCTGGTGGGGAATTTACACAGAATTTATTGCATGTGCCACCTCTCCCTGGGGAGAGGTGTGGGTGCAGCCAGGATGACCCCTGGTGGTTGGGCCTGCCTGCTGGCCTCCCATTCTCCTCCACTGTGCCCCCTGTGCTGGGGTGATGCCTTAAGGCAGCACAGAATCTGAAAAATATAAAAGCCAAAGCCAGAGGCATCAGGGTGAGGCTGGCAGTGAGCCCTTTGAGAATTGGGCCCCTCAAGATTTGAGGTCTCAAGATTTGAACCAAATTTGCAATGGTTTGGTTTTTTTCTTTTAGTTGTTAATCAGAAGCTGTAGCTTAACACTTATGATTAAGCAATTGCACTGTGAACGCTGCGTCTTTTGTTTTGAAGAAAGGAGAAGACAATGCCAAGATAAATGGACTCTCTGGATGTGAGCTGCCAGGAGTGAAGTCAGCAGGAGTGGGCAGTAAGTGAGGGAAGGTAATTCCAGCAGTGGATGACCGTGACCACTGTCTCATTGACCACCAAACCCCGATCCAAAGGGGAGGGAAAACCATGCCTGGAAGAACCTAAAAGGGCGCTTCTCTTGGAGAAGCAAGGGATACAACTAGCAAATAGGGTTTGAGTGCTAATTAGGAGAAAAGTCATACAACTTACAGACAACAAATGCTGATGCCTTTGCTTGTTAAAAGGTATAAATAGTGTAGAGGTTTCATGACAACAGAGCCAGCCTTTCGTGAGTTACCTCCTGATCCCTGGCTTTGAGCAAACTAGAATAAAAGACAGAAATACAGTATCACAGAATCGTTAGGGTTGGAAGAGACTTTTGGAGATAATCCAGTCCAACACCCCTGCTGAGGCAGGGTCACTCAGAGCAGGTGACACAGGAAAATATCCAGGTGGGTTTTGAATAGCTCCAGAGAGGGGCACTCCACAACCTCCCCGGTAGTCTGTTCCAGCGCTCCGGCACCCTGGGGCTAAGGAAGCTGTCCGGCAGGCCAAGGGTAGGCGGAAAAAGCCGCGTTCCGGTCCGTCCTTGGCCGGTGTTCGCTTCCGGAACCCGCCCGGGCCGTGTGAGGGAGTGGGGCCGGGCGCTCCAGCCCCCGCCCCCAGCGCCGGCCCCGCCCCACCCGCAGCCCCCGCCGGCCCCGCCGAGCCGCCAGGGGGCGCTGCTGCCGCCTTGCCCGCCTTGCCCGCCGCTGCCGCCGAGGCCGCGGGGCCGGTGCGGAGCGCACGATGGAGGCGCCGCCGGTGACCATGATGCCCGTCACGGGCGGCACCATCAACATGATGGAGTACCTGCTCCAAGGTAGGCGACTGCGGGACCGAGCAGCGCGGGCAGCGGGGGAGGAGGGGGTGGGGTGCTGGCGCCCCGCACGGGCGGGCCGGAGGGCGCTGGGACGGGCGCGCTGCGGAGGGAGCGCGGCTCGGCCTGTGGGGGAGGCGATGGTCGTGGCGCTGTCTCCGCAGGAAGCGTGCTGGACCAGAGCCTGGAGAGCCTCCTGCACCGCCTGCGCGGGCTGTGCGACAACATGGAGCCCGAGACCTTCCTGGACCACGAGATGGTGTTCCTGCTGAAGGGGCAGCAGGCCAGCCCCTTCGTGCTGCGCGCCCGGCGCTCCATGGACAAGAGCGGCATGCCCTGGCACCTGCGCTACCTGGGACAGCCCGAAATCGGCGACAAGAACCGCCACGCGCTGGTGCGCAACTGCGTGGACATCGCCACGTCCGACAACCTGACGGACTTCCTGGTGGAGATGGGCTTCCGCATGGACCACGAGTTCGTGGCCAAAGGGCACGTGTTCCGCAAGGGCATCATGAAGATCGTGGTGTACAAGATCTACCGCATCCTGATGCCAGGAAACACGGAGAGCATTGAGCCGCTCTCCCTCTCCTACTTGGTGGAGCTCAATGTAGTCGCGCCAGCAGGACAGGACATTGTTTCTGATGACATGAGGAACTTTGCTGAGCAGCTGAAGCCTCTAGTACACCTGGAGAAAATTGACCCCAAAAGACTAATGTGATTGAAAATCTGGGCCATTAAGGCATCGTTTTTGTGTTTCAGAAAATGATGTTTTTATAAAAGGTTTTTTTGTGGGCAAATCAAAGCAGGGAGAAGGGAATAAAGTCCTATATATCAGTTTTGGCAGTTATAATTACTGAGTGTTTTTTTCCTTCACTTGTGAATTTGAACAAAAGTGGACACTTTAAATTAGCATTGTCAAAAAAAACCAGTAAATGTTAATACTGACAGTTTCCTTCTCTTGCATGGGAGATAACTTAAAAAGCCTATTGCCTAACACTAAAAATGTCAAGACTTACTGGAATTCATCCCTCTGTGTACCCAGATCCCACTACTGTCTTAAGATTTTTAGAGCACAACTTGTGTTTCCTACCTAGTAATCCAAAACTTTCTTTTCAGTAATAGATGAAGTTAATATAGTTTAATGCAAGAGGTGCTGTTTCACACAAGCATAAACACAGAAACTGCTATATGAAAGAGCAATTAACTGTACACCTCTTCACCAAACCTTATATGACAAGAACAGCTACTTGTTAGGGAAACTGTTTCTTCTGATGTAACCAAAGTTAGAGTTGGAAGAAAATCTGGTAATATGAACATTTGCAAGTGGTTTTCACATCTTTTGACAGTGTTCCATTATTTTCACTGGAATTGGTTAGGACAGTCTTAGTTAATAAGAAAGTAAATTACCAAGTACTTTTTATTACTGAATTTCTCACAGCTGACAGCTATATTAAATATTGAAATGTTAAGTGCTTTATATTAAAAAAATTATTCACAGTTTTCCATTAAAAATGTATTACAAACAAATCAGCATCTGTTACTTGAATTACTGATGATTTTGCTTAGCACCTCTCTTAGTAGGATGGTTAGTTACCCTAGTAGTGCCATGATAATTCAGTGTTTTTTGAATTAAGTTTGAGAGTTTTCAGGTACAGTTCAGTCAAATAAAAGCCAGGAAAGTTAAAGGAGCTCATTTAAATTTCTCAGGTTTTTTGCAGAGGTCAACCATTTCACCCACTGATAAGTGTTCCAAGTGTTCGGGAGGTTTTTAATAGCTACATTTTCAACTGGATCAGTGCTGCAGGCTCCGATGTGGGGCGTGGGGAGGCCTTGATTACTGGGCTGGTACTTGAGCACCCTCAGGCTGAAGACAGAGCAGTGATTTCCAATGGGGCAGTAGTGAGGCATCACCAGCATCACTGCTCATTACCCTGACTACAGGTGTTTTCTGGAGGGTACAAACACACCTGCGGTTCTGCTCATACTTGGGCATGGCTCACCCTCACCAAGACAGCACGCTATCCTGGGCCTCCGAGCTGGAATTCTCTCGTATACAGGGCATAACTTCCTAGGAGCTTCCTAGGCTGTTCCACAGTTGAGTGACAGTCTTATCCCAGCAAATGGGAATTGTTAGGGCTGCTGTCATATTTTGCCACTCTTTGCACTAGTTAAAAATCACTGGCTACAACTTTACAATCTGTGGCTTATTTCCTGGCACACAAAAGTTTAGGAAGTCTTGTGGAAGACAATAGGTCTAACTATTAATTGATCCAACTTAATAAATATTTTTATTTTTAAGGAGAGTTTAAACACTGAAAACTGCAGCAATCCTCGGTATCAGGCTTCCTTATGCTTACGGTAGTCCATGTACAGAAGAGGCAGGTGTGCAGAGAGAAGAGCTTACTGCATCAATGGCTACAGCTGAGGACACTTTCAAGTTGCTAATGTTCAAAGTGTGTCCCTTTCTTCTAACAAAATGTATTTTTCTCCTCCTATAAAACTTTGTCAAAGGTGGAGGCAGATGATTAGTGTTAGTAATTGACACCAGTAAACTGTGTGTCATAGCCCTAATTATCATTCATCATCCAGGGTCAAATGGTACTGCAGTTACACAGAAATGCTCAACCTCTTTACTGGAAAGTATCTAATTTTTAAATTATGCACGTAAGTTACGGTACCATGAATGTGAAATGCGACTTTTTGGGGGGGGTAAAAAAAAGTCTTCTTTTTGCCGGGTAAAATAGCTGCATTCTCCAAGGTGAGAGGTTACCTCAGGACTCTATGTTTTGCAATGTATTACAAGAAACCTGATACAGCTGCGCTTAAGTTTTGATTCTGTTCAAGTAATGCCTTCTGTTACTTCAAAGTGTTCCTCTAGTCCTGCATACCTGTAAGATTTCTTCCAATTTTCCTGATTGCTATATAAGGAAGTAGAAATTACTGAAACAAATAAAGGTAGGATTGCTATTGATCTATTAGGGACCACTTACTTCTACTATTAAAAAAAATTGCTCATGGAAGCTTATCTCAGTTACTAAAAATTACTCTTTCTTTGGAAAAGCCGTAACTTTATGCTTTAGCCCATCTTAGTCCTGGGTTGCTGCTCTTCCCATGCAAACTCCTAGAATCGTATTATTCCTTACAAATGAAGAGCTGACATACTTCGGAAGTGCTCTGCATTATAACTACACTCTACCAGGAGCACCTTTTTACACCCCTCTGAATGCTCGCACAAAATGAACTTCTCAATGTGTAAACTAATGTGGCATTCATGTTTCCATCTCAGTGATGTCAGTAACACAAGTAAACTGCTTTCCTGTTAAATGTTTTCCATGCACTAGAACATTGTATATAATTTCATTAATGATTTAAAAGTTGTTTAAAAGGCAAGGTTTCTCCAAATATTGGGAAGTTAAAAACAACAAGAAGCCAAGATTTTTCTTCATAATTTTTAATACTTTTTAAATTTTAAATACTGGTTTTAAATTTGTGATTGTAACATGTAAGAGCCAACTTCTTTTAATTTTTAAAACTTATCATTAGGATCATAAAGCTATTATAGAACAGTTACAACTCTACACACTCAAGGTACTCAAAAATATGATTCATGTTTTAAGTCTGTAAATGAACAGTGGCAATTCAAATACAGCATTATCTGTACAACTTGACAAAAATACAGGTGGACAATCTGATTAAAGAGAATCTGCACAACTTCAGATAAGCCAGCTCAGCCCAATTAAGTAAAAGGTAAGGTTTTTACAAAGTGCATCACATTTTTCACAGATAAATTTGTCAAAGATTTTCAGGTTCTCAGACAGAATAACAATGACCATCTCATCTTCATTCCCAGTACAAGTTCTATCAAGTCATGTCCTTCAGATCTAGTTTGGCAACATCCAAATTCTCCAAATAGATGCAGATATCCAGAGAACAATATCCTATGATTGCTGCATTTTCAGCCTTTTGAACTGGTTTAGCTTACAAAACAACCATTCTAGAGTCAGAAGCTGCTTCTGCAAAGACCACCACAGCTGTGTTAACACTCTTGATCTGTTAACAGGAGGAAATGAACTCAGAGCGCACAGACATGGCAGTGACTGACAAGAGAGATGGGCTCAAGAGACAGGGTAAATTGTATGAAACCATAAAAGCAACATCCCTTCCAGAAGAAAGGATCTAATGGCTACTCACACAAGGACAATATGAGAGGCCTACTGCCTTATGAGATTACTTTTCCAGAGGTCCATTAATAATGATTTCTCAGTCACGTAACTCCTTCCATGGTCTTTAAAAAGCCTCTTACAAATCTGATTGGGCAGGGCTAGCTACAGTGAAGTACCAGTGCCTTTATCTAAAAGTAAAACATACTCTTTACAAATAGTATCTGTAGTGTCATTTTATTTACAGAATAAATCGCAAAAGTACATCACATTTAGTGCAAATGCAACTAATGATATAAGTTTATATACTGCTTTGTAAACTTTCCATACCTTTGTAAAATAAAGCTATCCTATTAAATTAATAAACTTGCCCGTGTTCCAACAATTACCAGAAATGGCAAATAAGGAGTTAAACTCTTTATATTTTGGACTTTTTTTTTAAAGTTCCCATCAGTGGCTATGATGGAATGTACCACTGCTTGGTGATTGTAAAAAGATGACGTACATTTTGAGGTATAAGATTTTGTTTTTTAACATTGGTATATAAAATGCTCAGTGGTGATATAGTAAAGATGTACAAATTTTCATCTTATTTGCCTTGCTAACATTACCATATAGGCACTTTTCTACATATTCAAATGAACAGAATAACTCTGTAATAAGGCATATTCCATGCACACCATTAGAGAAAGGCAAATAAAAAGGGAGGAGTTATGGAGCATGAAATCTGCATGCGTGTGTAATCATGTGTTAGATATGATTTCATTTCTACAGAGAAGATGAACAGAGATGTTTTTCAACACTGTGCAGATCATATTTACTCATTTAACCAAATCTTCACTAAGTTACTGTATTATATCTCTTTTCAGGCACCTAGCACACTATCTCAAATAAATCTGACTTTCAGCTTTCTTTTAAAGAAAATATATCTGAAACTTTTTCCTCAAGATACCCAGTTTAGTGAAACACCGAGCAGTCTCTGAAGAGTTTCCAACTATAGGACATGGATAAAAGACCTCACAGTCAGTACTAGCCCAACACAGTCCTCTCTTAACAAGTATCTCCAGAATCAAAGGCAGGCAAACATCTGACATTTAAATTTTCACAGCAGCTAAAGGGAACTTTCCAGCAAGAACTATGCATTCTTATAGCTCTGATGAGTTTTTGATCAAGAGGCAAATAATTTTCTACATGAACCTCATAGCACAGATTTATTGAGATGAGGAAAACACATGCAGGATCTGAAAATAATGTACTCATCCTCAATCTAGACTGGGAATGTTGTTTTATGTAATCCAAATTACTTCAATAAATATTATACTGTACCTTCTCACAGCTTTGGGAAAGCCCCAGATATCATCCAAGAAAGCAGTCCACAGATAGCATGGACAGATGTCTCCCAGATTTTAGGCAGTCTCTTGCCCTCTCATACAGAATCTTTCTAGGTATTTCTGGATCATGTTTAATAACAAAAATTATGCAGCACATATTACATAACTAAAAAATACAATAGAAATATAAAGATATCTGGAAAAAAATAAAGCTTTTCACACTCTTACTCCTTCAGAACTAAAGATCGTCATAAGAGTAAGACAATAGAAAAGGCAAAGTCATAAGGATATTGACAGCCCTCAGATATTAACTGGCATTTTATGTAACAAGATGATTCATTATAGAAACCAGCAGCAATGAACTGTGATTATACAAAGCAAAATAAAACCTGCCAACAAGTTACCAAGGTTTTACTGAAGCCACTCCTTTCAACAACCCCAAAATATCACACAGATTTTTGTGCATATAAAGCACATACAGTATGCTATATGTGCATTTGTCTCTTGTGCTTTTTACACATGCACAAAAACTGCACAAGTATCTTAGGAAGGTTGACAATGAAATTCTACAACTTGTTTAAAATTAACACAGTAGCCCATGTTGGTGATTCAAAGCTGTATGCGCTTTTCTTCTTCTAAAGCAAGCAAATAAAAATAGAGCCATATACATGTTATCAATACATGTATTTATAATTACACACTGATTCAGCAAGAAAGTTAGCAGGAGAGAGCTATTGTTAAATATTCAGGCCCATGGTGTTGCAACACTTCTTCACTTCAGTACACAAAGCCTAGAACCTGGGCCATAAAAAGACTGTAGATCCTTCGTTCCAGCATGGAGTGCTCTGTGCATGGTCACTTCTCCCATGTGGAATGCTCACCCAGTCTTGTTCTGATTGCTGCAGGTAAGCAAAGAAAAGAATACAGCACTGACAAGTTTGTATACTGCGAGTAAAATGAACTTGTTAAATACCTTAGGTATCATCAGGATTGCTACGATCACATGCTAACTGTTGCGTTGTGATGCCATGTTTCTAATGCTTTACTTACACTGCTTCTCTAACAAATTTAAAATTGTGAATCATTAAAGGGATACCTGTCACAGAAGAATGACAACTAAGACTCTTGGAGTCTGACACAGTAAACAGAATCCAAAATTAGAAGTAACCTATGTCACACATAGAAAAAGTGACAGAGACTCATCTTCAGATGTGACTGAATGATGCTGTAACACTAGCACAACTAAACAGAATTCTGTGGTTTGACATGGCACTTATAGTAAATGAAATACATAGCAGAACTAAAATTAGCAAAAATAAATTAGGCCTTATTTAACACTAAGGGGCTCAGATATCCTCAAAGTGATCAAGAAATCCTCTTCTAACGTCATATCATCATCTAACTGTTCAAAAAACTTTAGATTAGCCAATAACCTCCACCATAAACAATATTTCCATTGACTTCAGAAAGCATCTGGAAATCCCTTTTCTTTCCTAGGTTCATCAGAAGGAAGAAAAACCTTAAGTCACAGTCTTCTAAGTATTCTAGTAATTCATGCTGGTCTGTCAGTGAAGTTCCATTAATAAAAATCCTAGGTCAAACTATTCTGTCAATATAAAAGAAAACTGAAATGTACTCATAGTCTATGAAATATGCAATTGTAAGTAGAATTTAAGTTATAAAAAACTCATGAGGCTCTAGAGTAACTTCAGTATGTGTTTTTTCAGAACAAATGCAAAATGCCTGTGATAGCTGAAAAAAAACCAGTACTTCATCCTATTTTACTTCTATATAAACTGGACACGTATGCAAAAACTTGCAAAATGAACCAATAGAAGTCTAAGAAAACTAATGCTGGCTAACTTGTGCAGCCGTACACACAAATTACATGTTTTTTAAAAGTATATTGCATGCTAAAGCAAGCACTGAAGCCATGCTAATCATGGAAGACATTCCTAGATTGCATACTTTCATTTGGCCTTTAAAATGGTGAAAAAAATTTTAGAAGTATTTATACCTGCTAGTACTAGAATAAAATAGGCTTTCCTGCTGTCTTCTCTTGCACGTACGATGTAAAACGCTTTAAGAACTTTGGATATTCTCGTTTGGCCACTGCCCGTAACACTGATGCAGGAGCCCATCCTCCCGGGTTCACTACAAGTAAACAGAAAGAAGGACATTGAAATAAAGCAACTCCACTAAATGCTGAAAAAGTAACTTTTAGTTAATTACTCCTGCAACTCTTCCTGAAGCAACAAGAAGGAATAACCAACAGCAGATTCTTTTATGCCCCATGGCTTGTGTTGTACTTTCTGTTTGTAATACTCAAGCTCAGTCCAGATCTATGATGCCATTATTTAGAAAACATTAAATATGCTGCATGGTGAGTCTTGGGAAAATTCCTGAATAGAAGAAGATATTCTCTATGGGCTTCCAAGAAACAAAGAGAAAGAGACTTGAGTGACTCCTTATTTCAAAGAAAGCAGAGTCAGTCTTAACTTTTCAATAATTACTGCATTTGCCTGCAGAAATGCCACACAGGCAACACCCTGTAAATGATTATAAAGCATTTAAACAAAACCTGAATTGATTTTTAATTACATTTTCATTCACAAGGAAAGTATGTTGCTGAAAAAGCTATTACTTCCCATATAGTCACAGTTCAGAATTTAGCAGTGAAAACATACTTTTTAAGAAATTTGGAAATGTTAAAAAAAAAGTAAAAAGCTGAGTAAGCTACCCTTGAAGTGTTTCGTAGCTCTGGGAGAGAAGATAGTAAGCATGTCTCTCCAATACTAATACATTTCTAAACACTGGGTACAACAACAATACAATTTGGCTTTGACAATCAGCAGCTTTTCAGCCTAATGAGATTAATTGGGAGAAAAAAAATTAGTAGTACATGAAAAAACCCAACATATCATTACTGAAACTAAAAGCTATGCCAACTCATTCCAGTTGCACACATTTCTGCTCACCTTCCTCCACCCCAAGGCTATATACTTAGAACTGAGCTACACAGCTCTTCCATTTATTCCTCCCAGAGTACCACATAATGAATGATTCCATTCACCAGTTCATGTAGCACCTTCATTTGAGACATTCTGAACATGATGAACACAAAGGTGATGCTATATATAGATACAACAGAAAGGGGAAAAGGCATCAAGCCTTTTTGTTTTCTTTTTTATTTTTGTGCCAGTATTGAACTTCCCAAAATTAACATATATCGTGAATGTCATACTGAAAAATTTTATACTTACCATTAGCTACATATGTAATCTTGCACAGAATGTTGTCCCTGCTTATTTCCTTGTTGCCCTCTGGTGGGCTTACTAGCGTCTGACAAATCATCGCAATATTTATTTTGGCACGGACACAGCGATTGTTCAACTGCCAAAAATATGAAACATAGTAAGCTTTAAACGAAATTTGTTTCAGCATACTTGAGTATGAACATCTTTTCATCATGAAGTCTAAGACACTCTAGAAACTCTGCTTCTCTAGCACTTGCACAGATGTAACGTGAAAATGAGTAAAATGATACATGGTGGATAGGGGAAGGATCTAAAATGTCGGTGAATCTCAGGTTTCTGCTTGCTTAACAAATTATAAGTGAATTACTTCAAGCGTTGTGACAAATCAGTAAAGAAATTGATTTATTTAAAGAATAATGTATCATCATTTACAAATAAAAGTTAACTTTTCCTTTAAAAGCAGGCTATGGAGTAGCAATCGAAGGAAAACAACCATTGCTATTATCTCACAGAACCAAGGCAAAACTGTAAAATGAAGACTTAACCCTATCTGTAATTATACAATCCTACTCCTATATTTGACAATGCTGAAGAGATACTGATTTTATTCCATACAAAATAGCCTCAATTCTTTAAAATGTTTTCACATCTCCAGAAATTTTGCTTCCATTCTGCTGTAACACCTTAGATCATCCAAACTGAGAGATAAGGCAAGAAAGCTTTTGGCTAGGAATGCCTTCATCAAGTCATTTTACCACCTGATTTAAATTAACTGTACTTTTGTAAAAACCCTCCATCGCCCTCACACTAACACTGCAAATGCATTACCATGGGAAGAGAAAAGCTACCTTAAAAGCAGAACTTCACAGAATCAAAATAATACTTACAGGAGCACTGTCATGTTCTACAGAGAAATTGCACACAATCCACGTTTCTGGATCATTTTCACTGAATGCTGGTATCTTTCTGATGGCAGACAAATACAGCACATCCCTTTGAGAGGCTGGCCACACTCTCTGCAGAGAAACAGCTGAACATAAGCTTTTGCAGGTTTAACAACTATCCTTAGTTAAAATTAAAAACCAAGCAAGGCAAACCAGGTCAGTTATATTATTAAGTTAAAGTATTTTCAATTTAGTAATTTCATTCTGAAAACTGAAAGAGAACATAACTGTTGTAAATAGGGAACAAAAATTTCAGGTTCGCTACACTTCATACAAAAAAAATTAAGGCAAAACTTTAAGGTCTTTGAAATGCAGAACACTAAACTGCAATGAATTTTTCAGTTAAAAAAATAGGAATAGGCAGTCACCCTCCTGTACTCTGAACCTCAGGTTTGTGTTTTAATTAAAATACTTGTAAACTACAAACTGAACTAAGGGTTAGGTGTATAAGGATGCATCTACATTTACTTATGTCTCCAGAGAAGAGAAAGGAGAGATATATTTGAAAAAAATATTACGTCAAAAAGCTACTACTACAGTAAGATAGATATAGCAAACTGATATTATCCAAGAGAAAGTTTTAGAAGTGAAATGTGACAACGTGAAAGTTTTAGAGTGAAACTGACAAAATAAAATATACAGAACTTATTTTCCTGACATTCAGCAGGAGAAAAAAGTTCTGGCTTTTACCACAACCACTACAGATGACACAACTGTCTTACTCAAAATTATGAGTCTTCTATTAAAGAAGTTTTACTATAACTGCACTACCGGTAAAATTATCAAAGAAAAACCTTTTTTTCTAACATTTGAATATACTAATGCTTAGAAACATGCAAGACTAAGGATGAGTATGTAAATTTTATTCCTACAAATTTTTCAGATCTTTGCATTTCAGTTGTTGGGTTGTAATTAAAATGAACATTTTTATAAACTGACACCAGAACCATTCTGGGGGAAAAAACAATTAAGGTACATGAACAAATGTTGCACCAACAATTAAAAACACTTGCATTATGAGGTGGTATGTCAACTAATTGTGGTGAATGCTAACCTGCATTTTTGCAAAAACACATCTGATACAGTGGTGTAGGTTTCTTCCTTGTAGTCAGTGGTGATTTATTGCTTCTGTTTGCTTTGCATGAATCTGGCCTTGCTGGCAGTGGTATAATCATGACATAAAAAGCAGTCCTCACTTGCTACTGCAAGCTCTATCAGACACACGCATAACTAATTATGCTCTCAAGAAAAGTCTGAAAAATTGATATAAGTTGCAGTTTAATAGAGAACTGGTTCTGGAATATTGTCCAGAGCAGTATTTTAAGTTGTTAGGCCAGTAAATTATTCAGAATATTGGAACATGCACACTTCAGATGTCTCAGTAAGGTATGCAAATGAAGTTTTATTACCTTATGTGTCTGGTAAATGATGATTGCGTTATCAGCTAAATTTTCCACAACATGGAAATTTTCAATTGTTGCTAAAAGGGGAGGGGGGTGGGGGGAAGAAAAAAAAACCATCAGTGAACAGTCACAGACAATAGGACAGTGCTATAAATACTATTCTTGCTGATAAACCTTCAAAGCTGAAGAACCAATGCCTTACTTTCCCAGTCATTACGAACATCAACATTCCAGAAGTAGTGGCAAACTTCATGTCCTGTTACCCCTTTAACAGCATGGGTGGCTTTCAAAGGATCTAGAACTATTCCGTTTTCTTCCACTTCTCGTCTGTATACCTATAGCCAAACACAAAGAAAGATATGTAGAACAGAAGCTGTCAAAACTGTTCATGTTTTAATTATGGAAATTTAATCAGTCTTAAAAAAATCTGAACCAACAAACCACTTATCTAGAAGCTTATCACATGAATAATTTGCCATGAAAGTGTTCTCTGGTAACATTCATTGAAGACATTCTTATGTGGCATTTCACATTAAAATACCAGTACTTTAAGGTTTCTACTCCAAAAATGATTAAGCTAGCTTATTTATTACTATCCATATGGATTTATAATCATGGTGGAGCAGCCAACACTGTAGCTTGTTACCCTGGTTATTTTTGTACATAGAATTTACCCATTACTTTGATACCAAGCTTTAAGTAGGACAGAGTGAGAAAGGAATTTGTAAATATGAATCTATTGCAAGAGTTACAAAGAATTTTATATGAATAAGTAGATTAGAAGCCACAGTTCTGATGGACCCCAGTCCCAACCTAAACAGTGCTATTCCCAGAGAGAAGTTACAACAGCATAACTTGATGATTGATAATATTTTCAAAAATCATAACATGATCTAGGTTGGAAAAGACCCTTAAGATCACTGAGTCCAGCAGTAAAGGTAACACTGCCAAATGTACACTGGAAGTATCTGTCTTCACAGTGTATCATCTTACACAAATTAACCAAACCTGAAACATTTACCTTCATTTCTCCCTCTTCTACCACTAGCTGCCAATTGGCATCTCCTCCTACATCTTGCAAGGAATACGTCATGTGGTTTCGTACCATCTCTTCCACCTGTAAAGGAAAAAACCCAGGTGTTTTTAACTCATTCCTTCCATGTTTTAGGGGAGATACTATACAGCATTGGAAGTCACAAGTTAATGCTTCAATTCCTGTGCAGGAGCTAAATTTAAATGAGAGAGTTCTCTGTTAGGTTAGGAACAAACAAATAATGCTGACCTTTGGAAACAAAAGCCAAAATTTTGATTCAAATTCCAACTTCCTCTTTTGTGGGTACATCCTAGCCTGCCTTTGTGCCTTTAAACTGTCAAAGCTCAAAACTTCTACCTAAAACAGTTCTTTATTTCAGCAGTTAGGAACTGCAAGTATCTCTAAGTGGAATTACAACGCACTATAAGATATTCACTGGAAGAGCATTTTAAAAGCTCAACAAAGCCAGGTGATTAGGGAGGAAAACTGACAAGCTCTAAAAAGAAAATGCACATGAAAAATCATATTGGAAGAGCAGTGACGAAAACAGTCACAAGCGGAGCATGCCTCCTGTTTCAGAGGCATCTTTGCACAGTTGACAGCTAGACAAAACCCCAGAAATGCCTACACTCAAAAGATTATGATGGTACAGAGATTCTATAATTACAAAATGCTCATTTAAAACTTATTTTGCTAGCAGCTGTGCCTTTTTTTTTTTACAGCCAAATATTTGCTGTATTTTTATCAAGCTAAGTGAATATCTCATTTGTTATTCTATACAATATGCATGAAAATGGATACTGGGACAGGAAGATGATGCTTATTTTAGATCTAATACATTATTCTGTTTCTTTGGTTCCCCACCCTTTTCCTAATGCCCCAAATAAAAACAGAAGCAAAATCATAGGGTACCCATTGCTGTGAAATGCTTCAAGTATTTGAAACACTTTAATAACTTTTTTCCACCCTAAAGACAGATGACTACTAAAACTTGTAATAGAAAGCAAGTCCCCACGATTCACAGCATTTTCCTGAACTACTTGAAATATCTTTTTTTTTCCCAAAAGAAAAAGCACTACAAACAAAATTAGTTAAATGACCAACACAGATTAGTCGTAGTGGAACTTGAAGTGTACCCTGAACCCCAGGGTGCTTTTGCATATCTTACAAAAATATGAAGCCATAGTTTGCAGTAAAATATGCAAAACCTATTTGAGCAAGTATGAAAACAAGTAGAAAGCAAAAGTAGTATTAATTCATCTTTTTAATACGACACAGAACTGAAAGATATTATTTAATTTTAATTTAAGGCAGTAATTTTGTTTGTGCTGTGTACCCAACAGGAAATACACTTAAGGCCAGAATCAAAAAACTGTAGAATCACAACATGAAAAAACAAAATCCATTGGATGGAAATCCTAGTTTGTGTTAGTTTAACTAAGCACAGACTTATCTAGACAAGGCAAAGTTATCAATCCAGGTTTTGGGTGCTCTGGTTCTGAGCTTCAGTGAACAATAAACACCACCAAGATTTGTATTTCAGCTTCTAGACAAGTCAACTTTTGCTGCCAGTTACTAGCAGGTTTCCTACAAAAGTTTCTTCCCTTTTTTTTCCAGTGAAACCATGACAGTACAAACTGCCATGGTTTCATGATAATATAAATATATTTAAATAGCCCACATTCTTGCCCAGTTTATATTTACAATATAAACTGGGTAAGAATGTGGGCTATTTAAATATTTAACGATTTAATTCTAGGTCACATTGCTTTAAGAAAGGAATCCTTGCTATGCTCTCAGCACGTACTTGCCATACCTTCCGGCCCTTATGTATTTTCCATCCCACCTCCTAATTTATAAAGGAAAATGCTGTGTTTATACATTTACTTTGGTCTTTTTATACTTTTTGCTTCATGTGTTAGATGCAAAGAGATGAAGGAAATACCAAGGGAAGAAGAGAACAAGGCACCCACAGGAATGCAATCTGAACAGACTCCTGCTTCACCAGGAAATGCAGTATTTACACAACCTGCTTGTGCACATTGTCTGTACAAACTGTACTTAGTCTATGCACTGGTCACCATCTGTCAACCTGCACCAATTTCAGAGGCATAGTCAAGATCTAAAGAGTCTCTTCCACCTGAGAGGCTCACTCTTAACTCTGGGTTCCTAGTGGGCTACAAGAACGGTCTGCAGAAATGCTTGCAACCTGTATGCCATACAGCCTTGATCTGAACTTTGAGTGGCAAGTTTTTCCCTTTAAAGGGCCCAAGAACAACTCAGAACCTATTATAAAGCTGACAGATCTTCAAAAGAAAGTGATCTGAACTCCCACTCAACTGGCAGAGACAACAATGCCTTTCTAGAGACACACTGAAGAAACAGCTCCCATCAGAATACTTCTGTTTATACTTCTCAGTCTTAAAAACAGGGCTGTTAGTTGCTACTTGACCTTTTACTGATACCAACATTCCCTTCATTCACATCAAGTCTAGGAAAAAAATCACATTTTTTAAGAACCAAGATACTAGTTTTCCTTCCTAAAGCCAAATTGTCAGCCTGGGAACAGAGGCCAATTTTTTTAAAATCTATAGTGGGTAGAATGAAAAGGTCTGCTATTTTCATCATGCTTTTTGTTGTCTTGTTCAGTAGAACTGAAACTCCAGAACAGGTGGACTGACTTGTTAGTCTGACAAAAAATTTGGTTTAGGGAAAATACTTGGGAGGGTGGAACCGCATGTGGGGATATTCATACTTTCTGTAGTGAGGCCATTAACTTGAAACTGGGTTAGGACACACTCCATAGTAACTTTCATGTAGTATAATCCATGCAGCAGGCAAAAAAAGCAACTTTACTCCAGTCCATTTGATCCTGATATTTAACCACAATTTGCATTATTGTGATAATGATCTGGTCCACCTCAGATGTGTTTGCAAGTGATCAGTTCTGCAGTCACAGTGGTGCTCTACAACTCAGGTTTATCATATGAATACAGAAATGTTATCACAGGCATAAAACAGGTGAAAATGAGGACACCTGCATATCTGGGAAAATATGAGTTCCCCTTATGCTGAATGATCTCTGCAACCACAACCTGACAGAGTACTATCTCCCATCTTGGCAATCAGACTTGCTTTCTGTTACTTATTACTCCCTTTCTTTATTATCCCCTCACTTTATTACCCCTCCTCCCAAAAAAAAGAACTTAGAAAACTAACTCAGCTACTGGAGTACCAGTAGATGAGCCTATCACTATTGTGCAACAGGACTCGCATACTTTTTCCCTTGCAGTAAGTTCAGATTTCAGAAATAAACTAACTGCAAGGTCTTGGAATTTTAGTCCATTAGGCAAGTCCTTAAATGTTGCTTCTGCTCATGGAGCTGGTAGTAAGGTCTGCAGGTAATAGAATTCCAGGCTCTGTTAAAAAAAAAGTTAAAATCCATTCCTGTTAGGAAAAAAAAAAAAGATAGGTCAGAGCTTTTAAAAAAGAGCAAAAGAGCAGATCCCAGAAGGAAGCTCCATATTCACCATCACATATGGATCACAGAAAGAAAGAAATAGCATGAATAACATATCTGAACTACTGTTTTGGAGATTAGAAAGCAAACACTTATCTAATTCTACCCTACACAACCACCTTCCTATTAAGTACCTAAAGTAATTTTGTACATTACTGGTATATGTCATTATAGCAACATTGACATATTCAGCATATCAGACTTAATTTCTGAAGGACAAGTGATACATGAACACTTCAATATGATCTGTCATACCCACAGTCTTGTTGATCAACATGTTTAATGGTCTTTTGGTAATCAAAGTAGTCATAGAGGTAAAAAATGGTAATAGTGAACCATAAGACTCAATGTATTAATATCATTGCAAATCAACACTTCATATAAAAATCAAACCTTTCATTTAAAAGCAAGAAAAACTATTCAATCTGAAGCAAAGACCATCTCCAGCCTCTGTAAAACATGTTATTTTACTTTCATTATAACCAGAGATACAAAATTTTCAAACTATAGACATTTTTATTAAAGCTACTGAAGTAAACCAAATAGTTTCACAAGATTTGGGCCTCTGCACAAGTGGTATGCATGCAAGCTGGATGTAAAGAAAGACAACCATTTAGTACAGGAATAGAGAACTCCTTTGTTTGCCTCAATGTACTAGTTTAAAGCAAGCAGTGTTTGACGTAACAAAAAAATCAAAAACCAAAACAACCCCAGGTTCTAGAGAAAAGGATGATATAAAGCAAAGATATGCAACCCCCATGTGACATATCAATACAGTACCTGGGCGCTGAATCTGTGAACATCATCAGAGGCACTGACTAGATCAATGGAAGACATGGAGGAAGAGCGACTATAGGGCTACCAGAGACAGACAAAGAAAAAACCAAGTAATCAGAACAAAGGCACAACAGAGCGTTCAGTACCAACTTGCAAGCACAAGATAATGAAGAAAAGGAAAACAAAAGCACCATAAGCAGCAAGCACAGCAGCAAATGCTGATTTCATGCACCTATTATATATTATGCTCCCAGTGTAGCCCTGACAGGAGCATAGTGTTTCCAGTAACAGCCAAAAACAAGTCAACCAGTCCTGATACAACCAACTGGATTATTATTTTTTTTTAATAAAATCAGTTCAATGAATCTGGATGAAGGTATCTTGAAAATACTGCAGTTAGCCAATTGTGGTTTTTCCTTTTTTTATGCCTGACAAGCCTGATACAAGTAAAGAATATTCTAAGTAGGTTCTCAAATCAGTATTTTTGAGTCAAGACAAAAAGCAGTCCTTCTTCAGTTCCAGCTACTGTTTTTCAAAAATGAATAGGCCACTGGAAGTTACTAGAAACACCGAAAAAATCTCACCTACCCATACAAAACATTACATAGAAACAGCACAGACCAGCCCCTTATTCTCAGAAGATCAGGATAAATATCTTACCGTTTGCACAAATCGATGAGTCCCCACAGCAGAATATGCATCTCCAGAAGGTAAGGGTGCTGGCCAGTGTAATCTAACCTTTTCGCTTTGGGACTGCAACAACATAGGTTTAATTATTATTAGTCAGCTGCTACGGGGTGGACTGTGAAACAAAGTGAGTCATGCTCAATCTACATAGTGACTACAACAACTGATGCTGTCCATGACAGACATGAAGCTGTCATCCCACTGGAATTCTCAGTGAGTGGGCCTGAAGACTGAATTAATCTAAACTTCAAGGTGTATTTCTGAGTTAAGGAAAACACACTGGCAGCACTAAAGATCCATGTAGTACTATCACAGTCACTCAAAACCTTTACTCTTTGCTAAGAGATTCCAACATAGGGTGAACTCTGTTGGGTATTACAGGTCCACTAGAAAGTCTTCTAAATCTCAAGTCACTGTTATTCATTACATTCCTAAGCATAAAGTCTTTTACGACAAAGGATGCATGACTTTGTTATTCCCTCTCATTTTATATGCTCTCAAACCCTATTTTCTAGAATGCATCTTATCCTTTTTGATACCTGTCCCTGAAGTGTATTAAAAAAATTAGTTAGTGAAGTACCCCAGCAGAACAATGTCTTTCCTATTCCATATATCACTGAAGTAAAAAGAAACTTCAGACCAATTACTAGATTTGGAGAGACAGCTGAGATTTTGAGAGACAGTAGTATTTGATATTTTTATCTTAACAGGGCAGCAGTCACATATAGATAATTTTCATACAGGACATTTATTTAGGAATTAGAAACTAGAGACATTTAATAAACTTAGCACTTGTACTATTATTTTCTACACAAGCTATGAAGTTACTATCTTAAAATTAGCATTAAGCAACTATTTTTTATTGTAAAAATAGTAAGGGGAATTCCCTGATCAGTGCCAGAATAAATAAACTGGAGCTTCAGATACACCTCAGGACAGACTGTAAGACACAGAAGTCTCTCAGGAAGTGCTCATCATTAAGACATTTTTCAAGTTTTAGTACCTGTTCTTCCATTTTATCCTGTCTGTCAAGAGCAGCTTCAACAGCATCAAAGAACTCTTCTTCATTAATCAGACTATTAGGACCCTCCTAGAGCATAAGGAAAAAACTAGTTAAAAATCCTGGAGACATAAAAGTTCCACTTCAATTTAACATCAGAAATACATATTTACATTTTATATGTAACTGATGGAAGCAAATTTCTTCTGCAGATCTCAAATATTTTCACCAATATTCTTAGATTACAAGTTCTCTGAAAACCTTTACTTGTTAAAGGAAGTGTCATCCTCTAACAACAATTTAATGATAGTTACATAAAGAAGAAAAAACCCCAGGAAAGTGAGTAATAGTGTCAGTATGCTTTGACTCCAAATTTATGACTTAATTAATAAATGTCTTCTCTTGAAAATGTTTACAGTGTCAGTAAAGAACATCTATTAACATAACTGTGTAGTTAGACTCCTCACAAGTATTTCAGTGCCTTAAGGCACTGTGTGATAAAAAATACAACAAGGGAAGACATAATTTTGGGGATCTCTATTGAAAATTCAATTCTCAGAATCAGCAGTTTAACAGTAAACAACAGGTAGAGTTAAATCAAGGACTGAAAACTCTAGTCTACTAATTAAAATGGTAATCTAATATATTTAGGTTTACTGCATTTACTGTATTGTAAAACAACCTATTCCTGCAAGTTAAAAAAACCCCCAAAACTGTGTACCAGCAGTGACACCTGGAAGAAGCAGCTGGGTTCGTAACCAAGTAGATGAAGTTTAACTTCCTATTTATTTCATTCTTTTACAGTGAATGTCTCAGTGACAACAATTAATCTAATGTCAAGTACCTTAGATAGCTGTACAGTACTACTGCTATTTCTCAGACTATGACTTGAAAGTAGAAATGTGCTTCATTAATGTACATGAAAGGGTCAAGCTCACTGTATTTCAGGTGCACTAGCTTACATTAGTGTGGATACCTCATCTGTGGAAGTGTTCAAGGCCAGGCTGGATGGGGCATTAAGCAACTTGGTTGACTGGGAGAAGTCCCTGCTGCCTCTGGCACGGATATTGGATCTATATGATCTTTAAGGTCCCTTCCAACCTAAACCATTCTACTATTACTCTTCAAAAGCTGGTTTATGCATCTTAGAATAGAACTAAATACCTCACTGAGGAGAATGCTGATGAAATCCAATTTAACAGAAGAAAGGAACTTAAAATCAGAATTTGAAAACATAGTATTTCAAGTGGCAGTGACAAACTGAAAACCAGTTAAAGTTACATGTGATCTTCTAGGACTGTCTCTGCTGTCAGAGTTTTCATATTTTTGTTTTACTTATCTCTACAGCTGAACAAATAAAAAGGTAAAGTACAATTACATTTAAGCAGTATCAAATGTATGAGAAATTAAGAAAAAACCAACAGAAATATCTGCAAGAAACGTACTTCGGACAAAAGCAAAACATCAAAGGTTAAGATATACTTCTACTCAAGGAATTAAGGACTGAGATTCTTTATACAGTTTCAGTTTCCAAGGTGAAAAAGTAAGTCTGGCATGAACACAATTGTAAATCATGCTTGCACTGGCTTGTGAAACTTCACTTTCCCTCTTAAGGAAACAACCCAATCTTAAAAGTGTATTGTGTTATTGTAGGAAGGATTTGGTAGCTGAAGTGGCAACAGGGGTGGCTTCTGTGGGAAGCTGACAGAAGCTTCCCCCATGTCCAACTGAGACAGTGTAAGCTGGCTCTAGGATGGACCTGCTGTTGCCATTGCCCAAGGCCATGCCCATCATCTCTGTGACACTGTATTTAACAAAGGGGAAAAAAAACCTGCAGCTAGAAAAGAGTGGAGTGAGAGCATTTGAGAGAAAGGGCTCAGCAGGTACCAGGTCAGTGAAGAAGGAGGGGCAGGAGGTGCTCCACATGCTAAGATTTCCCTGCAGCCTCTGGTGCAGACCACAGTGAAGCAGCTGTTCCACTGCAGCCCATGGAAGATCCACGAAGGAGCAGAGATCCACGTGTAGCCCAGTGAGGAGCCCACACTGGAGCAGGTGGATGCCCAAAGAATGATGTGATCCTGTGGGAAGCCCACACAGGAGCAGGCTTCTGGCAGGACCTGTGGCTCCATGGAGAGAAGCTCATGCTGGAACAAGTTTATTGGCAGGACTGTGAACCCATGCTGGAACAGCCTGTTCCTGAAGGACTGCATCCTGTGGGGAAAACTCACACAGAGCAGTTCATGAAGAACTCTGCAGTCCATGAGACAGACTCTTGTTGGAAGAGTTCATGGAGAACTGTCTCCTGTGGGAGAAATCCCAAAATGGAGAAGGGTAAGAGTGTAAGGAATGCTCCCTGTGATGAGGAAAGAGCGGCAGAGACAATGTGAGATGAACTGACCACAATCCCCATTCCTTTTCTCTCTGCACAGCTGAGGGGTAGAAGGCAGAAAATTTGGAAGTGAAGTTAAACCCAGGAAGAAGAGAGGGGTAGTGAAAAGGTGGTCTTAAGATTTGATTAGTAATTAAGTGGTATTTCCTCAAGTGAGTTTTGCCTCTGTCAGCAATTGGTGAATAACCTTTCCCTGTCCATATCCCAATCCAGAAGACTTCCATTATATTTTCTCTCCCCTGTCCACCTGAGGGGAGTAGTAGAGTGGCTCAGTGGGCACCTGAAAAAGTCATAGTGTTATAAAAAGTTTCTAAAGTAAAATTCATACCTCATAGTCTGGCCCTCCAAAGTGGGACTTTTTCTTCAGTTCTGTCACAGCATTTTTGTATGCTTCTTCAATTCTTCTCCTTTTCTCTGTCTCCTGTAAAATTACATGACCATTTAATGCAGCAAAAATAAAATGTGAACAGGCCAATAAATGGAACGGCCAGGGTAGTGTTTTCTCCAAGCAGCAACTGCAAAGCTGATGAATTTCTGAGTTTATTTGCATGTATGCATTATATGTGCCAATATACATGCATATATAATAGAAAGTTTGGGGAACTAGCTACCTTGAGGATACCTTCTAAGTCATGTGGAAGAAACCAGATCAGCAAGCAAAAACTGGTTTCTAGTTTAAGCATAGTTGTTCATGCTTCATTGGGAGTCATACTTTGTATCTGACACTTCATATAAACTTCCTTGACACAGATACTTGGGCAGGGATAACAAAGTGTAAAACTAAAACGGGTAAAAAGCTAACATGCTGAATGTAGTGATACACTAACAAGTTTGTATCTATAATTAGGGCAATGTGAATAATTTTGTGGATTCCATGCAGAGCGCAACTTGATACACTTGTCCAGTAACAGGTTGTGACTGTATTAGGTGCCAGTCTATGTAGAAACCTGACAGTGACTATTCATTGTCTATTTTGAATAAAACAACTGTAATGCTAAAATCAGACTAAATCTAATATTGCCTCTATAAATTCTGCATACTGCCAGACATTTTCCGTGAAAAAGCTATAAACACTTCTGAAATAGCTTCTGACAAATCAGCTTTTTTTGCAAGATGTTTCTGTGTCCCCTTTCAAATCACTTCAGATGAAATCAAGTTAAGTCTAACAGGTGGACATCACACACTTCTTGCAGATATGGGTTTAATTATTCAGCAATCCAAATTGAAATTTAAAGATTCAGTGGAAAACCCTAAAGCAATATTGAAAAGATGAGTTTACTAACTGGGAATTTGGTGGTAACATTCCCTCAAACACATTTTCCCGTTTCCAGTTAGGGAATACTTTTGATGTAGAACAAAGTAGTATAGTTTTACACACACACACCCCACACACACATACACAAAAAACCCCACAACATTTTGATGGAGACAATATTGTCCTTAATTGTGACTGTAGGCTTTTCCTTTCTGAAGCAATCAAAGAGGCAGTACCTGCTAACAGATTTCAGAAAATTTTGCATGATTATCTTTTTTGAAAGGAACTGGAGAGTCCTGAAGATACATAAAGCATGGCTTGAGTATAAGTCACTGAGAAAAGTACAGAAATGTTACCAGACTTGGAATAAAAAACAAAACAGACCCCCCTAAAACACAACTCCTTCTCCCACTCACTCCAAATCCCCATACTTTCTGTAATTCAATCTGCAAATTAGTTACAATTCACATGTGTCAAAATATGACTCTCCAAATTTGCCAGTTTCTCTTGGCAATAGTATTAGAGAAGGCAGAAACAAAAACAGAAAAATGCTGTAGCAGTCAAGACAACATGAAAAGCATAATCACAAAGACTTCGTTGCAAGTAAAACAGTGGCTCAAATACTAATGACAAAATCCTTTGTGTATAAAATGTGTATATATTTTAAGAAAAGTGTTTTAAAATACATTCAATGTATTACATACTGTACTGGAGACAAAAAGTCAAGCTCAAGATCCTAAGAGCTGGGTATAAAAGGTGGAAAGAAAAGCTGCAACTACAATAACTTTAGATAATACTACAATATACATCAATTTCATTCTGGACATTTTACTATTTTGGTAGTTAAAGAAAACTAATAATATAATCTATACTTCTATCATCGCACGATATTTATTTCCTTCTTAGAGCAGTTTACAGACAGATTCAAGAAAATCAAAAGTACAAAGATTACACCATTCTCATCCCACACCTATCTATCACATGGAAAACAACGTCTCTTCATCAGCCCCACAGTTATAAAAGTTACTCTTAAAATGATGTTTAACCACTAAAATGAAAAGATAAAAACTAAACCAAAAGTAGCTCTACCACTCCGGAATAATGCTAGCAGGTAGGTCTGAATACAGTCAATTGCTGTAATTAAGGGTGTAGGCATGAAGGCGCTGCTCACATGCGCAGCAATTGTGGGAGGAGACTGAGGCTGCTTTGCGGCAGACAGAGGTGGCCCTTGCCAGCTCCACAACAGACTCACTGCAACACACAGGTCAGCCCAACCACCATGCATGTGACACATCTCTGAGGGGAAAAAAAAGGAATAAAAAACACTCTGTGGAAAGAAGAATTGGAAGAAAAAGTGAGAAATGACGGAGATGCCAAGACCAAGAAGATGAGGAGGTGAGGAGGTGCAGCAGAATACATATGTCCAAACTGCAGGGGTATTTCCTGAAGGAATCACATCCCATGAAGGATCTACACTGCAATACATTTGTTTTCCCAGAGGGCTGTCACTAATAGAGGCACTAGAGCTGGGAAAAATGTATGAGGAGAAAGGAATGGCAAAGATGAAGTTTTGGACTAACTGCAAATGCAACATTCCTCACCATACACTGCCTGCTGCTAGCAGGCTGTAAGGTTATGGAACATACTACCTCAAGTGAGAGCACACAGCATGTGGTGATCAATCAGCCCAGCAAGCCAGGGTTTGTGAAAGGCATATTGTGCCTTACCAACCTCAGCTTCTATGACAGGGTGACCTGCTTAGTGGATGAGGGAAAGCCTGTGGATGTCGTCTGTCTTGACTTCACTAAAGCCTTTGACTCCATTTCCCACAGCATTATCCTGGAGAAAATGGCAGCCCATGGTTTGGCTGAGTATACTCTTCACTACTTAAGAAACATCTGTCTGGACGGCTGGGCCCAGATAGTGGTGGTGAATAGAGTTACATCCAGCTGGTAGCCTGACACCACTGCTGTTGGCAGGGCTCAATATTTGGGCAAGTCGTGGCTCATATCTCTATGGATGATGAGGACAAGGGGATCAAGTGCACGCTCAGGCAGTTCACAAATGACACCAAGCTTGGTGTGAGTGCTGATCTGCTGCTTCCTGGAGGGCAGGGAGGCTCTGCAGAGGGATCCAGACAGGCTGGATCATGGGCTGAGCCCAGTGGTTCTACAAGAGAGGTTCCACAAGGCCCAGTGCTGGTCCTGCCCTTGGGTCACAACAACCCCAGGCAGTGCCACAGGCTGGGGCAGAGTGGCTGGAAAGGCCCTGGGGGTGCTGGTGGCAGCAGCTGAACATGAGTCAGGCTATGCCCAGGTGGCCAAGAAGGCCAATGGCATCCTGGCCTGGATCAGCAATGCTGTGGCAGCACGAGCAGAGCAGGGACTGTCCTCCTGCACTCAGAAAAGGTGAAGTCACTCCTGAAATCACATGTTCAGTTCTGGAACCCTCAGTTCAGGAAGGACATCGAGATGCTGTCCAGAGAAGAGCAATGGAGTTGATGGAGTGTCTGGAGCACAACTCCTGTGGGGAGTGGCTGAGGGAGCTGGGGGTGTCCAGTCTGGGAAAAAGGAGGCTCAGGGAAGACATCATTGCTCTCTGCAAGTGCCTGGAAAGAGGCTGTAGCCAGGTGGGGCTGGTCTTTCCTCCCAGCTAACGAGCACAAGCAGAAGAGGAAAAGAGGAAGCAGTCCCAAGCTGCAGCAGGGGAGGGCTAGACTGGATATCAGCAGGAAGTTCTTCACTGAAAGGGGAGACAAGCACTGAACAGACTGCCCTGCTCTGGCAGTCTCACTGGAGCTATCACTGAGCCTGGCAATGTTAAAAGAGGCATAGATGGGGCAACCAGGGACAAGGTTTACTGGTACACCATTGGACTTGATAAAGTTTGAAATCTTTTACAACCTTAATCATTTTATGATTCTGGTAGAGGAGCCTACAGGGAAAAGGAATGGAGTTGAGCTCAGGAAAAAGGGCAGGACAACTTATTCTGCTGTTTGTCCTTCTGTCTCCCATTAACTTCCCATTATTTTAAATCAGCAACAAATTGATTTTCCACGTGTCAAGAATGTTCTGCCCTGACAAAAACCAGGAAGCAGTCTTCCTGTCTTTCTCTTGACCCATGAGCTTTCTCATTCTACTCTTCTATCTAATCCTGCTGTATAGGTCGTCAGCATTTCACTCTCTGCCAAGGTATCCCACCACAAGTCTAGTTATTGCATTCAAGGAAATAATCTCCTCTTCCAAAAGGTGAGCAAACAGAGGAATACAAAGTAATGACCTCATAAACTAATTAAGGTACTTAATACCCTAACTGTCCTCTAAACCCCAGAAAATGTCATTGACAAATGGGCCTTTTTGAAAGTTGCAGGTCTGCCAAAGCAGAGCAAGTTGAAAACTCTTAGGTGTCAGGAGCTTTTGCCCTTTTAATTCCTGGGAAAAGAAGTGGAAAGGAGTTTGTGAGCCCCTTTAAAATGTACTTACTGATACTGTATGAGACATTAGTCCCATGAGACCTCAAGTGAAATTGAGCCTTGAATTTGCTAACCACTTGCTTCTTCCCCAAGTGCTTTAAAGCTAGTTTATAAGACAACACAAAAAAAGTGACAAAACCCAAACCTAAATAATTTCAAATTATATTTTAACATATTATTCCTTATTAAAATATACTGAAGTACAGGCAAGGAAAACATGCTCTAAGGAAAGTCTCATCAACACAAATGAAGAGTGTTTGTCCAGCACAGGGAAGGCTTTTGCTGTGGCATCTAACAGTATCCTTCTGATATGTTTAAGAAACTAATAAAGAAATTGAGCCAGTGTCCTCACAGTTTACAGGAGAAGGCTGAAAAATAAGCTTTAGATACTGGAAGAAAACTTACTCCAGCAGGATATAAGGCAAAACTTTTTCATTCTAAGAACAGATAAGGAGCAGACCTGCTTCGAAGATCTAGGCTGTCTGCAGCCTTGATAAAGCCCTGAGCAACCTGGTCTGATTCAAACTGTCCTTACTTAAAGATGAAGGTTAGAGCAAGAGAGAGCTCTTGAGGTCTCTATCCAATCTGAACTCCCCTATCATCTTATAAACAGGCTTCAAGTCTTGGACCTACTGTAATTCTTCCAACACTCAGGTGAACCAGTAAAAAGTTATTGACAGAAGTCACAATACAGTGACACAGGGCCAAGCCTTTGACATATGCACAAACAATACAGAAGACAGGGTCAAGGATTCAAATATGTCTGAATATGTTCATTCTTTGAAAAATGTATCACTAAATAGAGTAGGATTTGATACACGGTATATGTGACATCAAAACATGCAAGGAGAACAGAAGGACAGCTGCAGTGTACACCAGCCAGCAATGGTACGATTCTAAAAATTAAAGCCTGAACTCCAACCTGCCATGCCTCCAACAACAGATCTCAGACAAGAAGACACTGCTCCTTTAGAGCTGTTACACTGGTTGAATAGGTTCAGAATGGACTATCACTGCCTAGAATAACATATACTCTAACACGATACAGAAGATTTAACTGGTTGGTATAAAGTATAACTTAATCTCACCAGTCTCTTAGAGGACAGTGAAATAATTTTATCTTGAGGAGACATATAAAGTTAGAATTGGCTGTTTTCCCCAGTGTTATCACCACCTCTTATCATACTAAAACATTTCAGAGACTTGCACGTCATTTGGCATGCACAGATAACTAAGTCTATGTCAGAAGGCTGTAAAGCAATACACTTACTACTATGAGATAATTTCAGATTCTTTAAAGATATAAAGACTATAGGACCACTACCTGAATAAGTGCTGTGAAAAAAAGACTATGATGAAAAGAGCTACTATATCACCACTGCATCACCACTCAGAACAAGGCTCCTTAACATTTTATATGGTTAATAATTGAATCACCTGAAATTAATAAATGTTGTATATAAAAATAAAAGCAGTTGTTTGAGTATCAAAGTTAGTAATAACTTATTTGAAATTTCAATTTCAAGCTAAAGAAACTTTTTCTTTCAACAAAAGTAAAAGGAAAATGATCTTACCTTATCTAGTCTTTTTTGCCAGCTTTCTTCACGTTTTACCATGAGTTCAATACAATGAGACAGTGTAGCAAGGATTCCAGCAGTAGTTGCCTTGAAAGTTATAGCTTCCCCTTTGAAGTCTATGCCATTAATTCCTTTGGGTGTCACATGTGGAAACACTAAAAACACATATATGAGATCACTGATAGCTGCCTTAATCAAATAAGCACTTCACATGGATGTGTTGTATTTGAAGACAACAGACTGGCAATAAAGTTAATTTAAAAATAAAATTCTGAAGTGATAATAATGTCCACAGTTATCCACAGGATAAAGAAAAATATTCAAAAGGCAAAACAGATCCTTGCAGCTTCATTTTGCTATACTGTATTTCAAGCCTGCTTGTAATGCTGTATTACTCTGCACTCTGCAAATCATGTGGGTGGAGGGAGTGGTAATAGTTTGTAACAATAGCAGTTTGACAGCTTGAAATGGGGCCTAATTAACACAGAGCAACCTTAAAACGTATCAGACTCAGCACTGAGAAAGGAACAATTTCAAAATGTCATCAAATCCAAAATGTATAATTCAAGGTTCTTTTAAGCATATAATTACAAATTTTAAAACCTAAAAGTAAAAAGGTATAAGATAAAAGCATCAAATGTGATGAATTTTCCAAGTACTGTGAGTTTTACAGTTCCAAGAACTGCTTCATGCTGTCAACCAGGCCATCTGTTGCTAAGGCTATTTAAACAAGTCATTTAAAATGTGTGCAAAAAAAAAGTACCTATTATATGTCACACTGGTACGTAGGTTGACATAATAACATATCAAGCACTGCACATGAATGTCAGAAAATATTACAAAGCAGAAGTAACACTCAAGTTGAAGCTGACTGAACCCAGCAAGTTAAAGTAACTCCTGCTATTGCCAAAGAGCAAGCTCCTGACTTATCACCTGGACTGACATAATTTTTTCCTCCAGTCTGTCAGTTTGTCAACATAAAACTTTTACACTTTAAAAACTACCAATTAATTTTTGAGTAAGTTCATTTGTCTGCAAGAGCAAAGCAGAACTTTCAAGCAGGTCTATTCTGTAATGATAGAACAGTGTCTGCACTTAGGGAATGGAAAGCAATCATCACATGGTTCTCAGCAGTGGTTTAAGTCTCTAGAGGCTTTACATGCCCCCCCTTTCAAAAGGAATCAAACTCTTTTTCAAACAAGTAATTAGAGACTACACCCAATTCCAAATACCTCAAGAAGCAGACATACTATGGTAAAATACAACCTTTTTTTTTAAAAAATGTTAATTGGGAATATTCCCTAAAAGGTAAAAATGATGGGGGCTGGAAAAAAAAAAGAAAAGCAAGAGAACAAAAAAATTGTTTCAGAAATGATAATAAGCAGACCAGCTCTCCCTCCCCAACAGCTGCAGAGGGAACACAGCGGGGACTGGCACTGACAGTGGCATAAGCCAGCAAGGAGTGTCTCCAATGAAAATAATTAAAATAATACAAGAACTCTGCCCATAATACTTCACAACTGAAAAAGATGGTTTCACACTAATAATTCCTCCTGTTGGTGTAGGCTATGTTCACATGCAGGCTTAACAGCACAACTGTAATATTTGCAGATGTGATTTTTCTCTCTCACTTAGGAAATATGCAGACATGCTGAAGAAACTGCAACTAGCTGCAACACTATATAAATCATTTCAGAAATCTCTGCAGTAGAATTTAAGAGAAATACAGCAACTCAGCTTAATTTTCTGGAAAAGATAGAACTTTTGTCCCTTTTGAGGTCTCAGCCACACCTTATTAACACTTCCGTACAGTCCTAAGCCATTCCTTAATGACTAGTGTCAGATGAAGAGCTGCAGACTTGAAGTCAGTGCCCAAATTTTTTCAGTCATTACAATTATGGGCAAAAATTAACATCTTGCAGAAGATTCTGAATCTTTTTAAAAAGAGATGGTCACTCAACTGATTCCTTATGATGGATACAAGTATTTTGATTCATTCCTAATCACAGGAAGTATCTGAAGCATCTTAACCCTTACCTCAGGAACAACTGAGCTTAGACATTTTACAAATACTTGTGAGAAGATTTTCTATTTGGAGAGACCAAACATATTTCTGATTCCTTTTTTACACTTTTTTTCATGTCAGCTACAAATTGATTATTTCAAAATTAAACCAGGCATCTGGAGATCTATGTTTAAAGGTAAAGACCAATAGGAAAGGGTTCTTACTGCTGCAACTGCTCTCTGGTTATCAAACTGCATGCTGTCAACTGAAAAAAGCAGGGTAATTTTGTCTCCCACCGTAACTTCAATTTCAACATCTTCCAAGCAGTTTATTTTTCATTATCCATCTACGCTCCATTTCTGACTTGCTTTCTCTTTTGTTTCATAAAAGGAATTCTTGACATCATTCTTTAACTTTCAATAGCTGTTTAGCTTTTCTCTCCTAGACCTTTGTGTCTGTTAGGATAGGTGTTTCCCTTCTTGTTCCCAAGATTCTGCTGGTAATACCTTCCCACTGTTTGATCAAATCTGTTTTCCAGAGAAATAGAAAAATATTCTAAAGAGAGTAAGTGGAAAGATGTTTTTCCTTTTTTTTTTCCATTTTATGCTCCCTTAACATATTATGTCACTTAAGTAATTCTAAGTGAAAAACAAATATTTGTGTTCATGTCCATTTCTTGATGCCTACTGTTGTTATCCTCTGTGGATTGCAATAGGATCAATATGATTAGTTTTCCTTTAAGAACACCCCCAGTTTTTCAACAATATTTTGGCAAATATTTTTCCTCCATTCAAAGCACAAAAATCCAGCATAAATCTCTGCTGCAATTTACATCAAATTTCTCTTCTTCAGTCTTTGTACCACTTCCATCTTTATAGCTCCAGTACAAAAGACATCTTCCGTATTCAAGGTGGTTCCTTAAGTAGGTTACTCCTCCTCTTCCTACTCTTAGGAAATTTAATTCTAAATATGTTCTCTTTCCTGAGGAGATGAATGGGAACACTTAGAGATCAAGACTCTACATTCCTGAATATAAGATCCCAATGGGCAAATAGGCATCAGCCAGACACCATACCTTGGTCTTTTACACTTCCAATTACCAGACTGGAATAAATAATATTGGCCAATAAATATACTGGCCAACTGGAAGGTGGCCAATATATTTAAACAACTTCATAGTACTCTACCTACCTGTTCACCTAAAGATCCTGCAGAGCACAGAAAAGAGAAAGCCTCCCTATCCAAATCACCTTCAGAGCAGTACACAAATGTCCATATTTACATTAACTTTCTCTTCCCACAGAGAGAACAAATTGCAAAAGTCAATTTGAATATGGTCCCTTAAATCGGTCTTAAATCTAATAATTTGAGCTTTAGACTGGTGCACTAGTAGTTTGAACAGTAGGCTTAAACATTTCATCATATCATAGTAAGCTAAATTAAGAGGTTGAACCAATGCCTCACTTCCTGAACCACTGAGAGGAGAACCATCTCAGAATAAACAGGCAACCACTTGTAAGCTATGGTTAAGAAAATTGTTGGAGTCCTTCCAGGATGAGATAGAAATTTCAACAAGAGAACCAGAAAATTGAGAAATCAAATTTTAACAGTTGCTCTGAGGCTAAGCTTTAAAAAGGGTGTAGTTCAAGATAAGTCTTTCATAGCCAGTTCAGTTTGACCTTTTTTTTCTGCCCAATACATGAGCATGGCTGTCTCAACCTGAGACACCTACTTCCCCCATTGTATCCATTTTAATTCCACTCTAAGACAGAGTCTAATTATTCATTTCTAATCAAGCTTTGCAGCACTCAGCTACTAAATAATTAATTTAGCCATTAGAAATCAGACTGAGACACAGAAAAACCAAAATAAGGACAAATATTTTCATAGAAATAATTGATGGAAAGTAAATTCAATGGAATACAGGACTCATTTGGAATTAGAAGTTCTGCAAAATGCAAGGGGTTGCAGAATTATTTCCTGTAGGGAGCTATAGTGAGTGAGTTTATACAGGTATCTGTAACACCAAGTATCAATTTCCTGGCATGTAAGTTCCCAAAAGCTTGATGACCAGCTCCATTAAAATTACAGACTTTCCTAATGACATTCCCCATAGTATATGCATATATATTACAGATGCACCAGAACCAACGTAGATACGAAAAGATTTTCTACCAGTAAATTAAGCTGAAACTCCTACATGATTGTACAAAAATTGAGTTTGACAAAGACATCTCTTTCAAAATGAATCATGCAGTAAAATGAAACTCTTACTTAGCATTTGTCTTTTTCGGTTTTCTGAAATCTAACTTAACAGTTTGTAAAAAAAAAAAAGAGTACAGTTTCATACAGACAACAGGGTTAATGGAACCATACACCTGCTTACACTTGCTTCAAAACTTCTGTGTTATGCTACCTAGTCTCTGAAATCAGCATTACAATTAGTACTCAGTAGAAAAATCTACTTATGTGATGAATTCTGGAAGTAACCTGAAAAGCTCCTTCCATTCAATTTCCTTCCCTCTTCCATCACAACACTTTAGGATATGCTTTAGAAAAAGCACTTTAATACATGAAGGAAATACGTAATACATGGGAACAAAAACCAATTAAAAAGAAAACAGAAGACATAGAAAAGGCTTATTTTGCCCTATATTTGCTAGGTTCTTCATGAAAGTATTTACATTTTAAAAAACATTTCTAGTGAGTACTTTGGGAGATTCCATCACACTTGAAACTGAAGGTGCAACTTCTAAGCTTTGTGAATCAAGTCTAAGAAATACCTTAGGACTAACTGAATTGCTAACAAGTAGAGAGTGTAAACACTAGAATATTTAAGTCAGAAAACATGAGAAGGTCTAAGAAGAATGCAAATACAGTTTAAATGCATACACAACTTCCTCCAGGCCAGAACTATCAAATTTCTCGAACAGCAAGACTTGCATGAGTTCTTCACATTGGCTGTATGGGTACAGTGAGTAAAATAACTAGTTCATTTATGATAAAAATAAATATCAGAATTCTGCTCATCATAACAATGAAAAGACAAAAAAGCTCTAAAATTATGATAAATAAGAATCACCAACAGTGATGTCTTAACCATTCCACAGCCACAGTACTTGTGAAAACCACAGGAGGATATGACTTAAGTGGAAAAGCACTGAACTCCACCAAACTCCTAAAGCAGGTAACACTTGCAACAACCTGTTACAAAATCTCAGTTCCCAATATCTGAATAATTTCAGATTATTAGCTGTTTCAACAGAATTTTGTAGCAACAAGGACTTTAGACACAGAACAGGGAATTACACCTTGACAAATTTGCATTAGTATTTGTGTGAATTAAGAACAACTCAGAGAATCACCAGAAGTTGCTAAAGAATTATAACATGACTAAGAACTTCCATTCACATACACTTAAATAGGTATTCTCACCCTTTTCTGCTTAAAAAAAAGCATAATACACCTGTCTTGTACCAGACTTATCACCATACCATTCATTCTAATTTTCATCACTGAAAAAATTGGGAGACACTTACGTTTTTCCTTACTGCTGTTACTGTTATGTACAAAATCTCCATCAGGACGTACTGTAGGGAAATCATCTTCATCATCTTCTACCACTAGATTTGAGAGAGAGTGTATTATGGGAGTGAAGAAGCTTTTCTAGTTCTTTGGAGTGCAAGAAAGAATTAAGACTGTCTTCATGGTTAGCCAGCACTTCTTCCTGTAACAACAGTCATGACCCCTCCTTCCCTTTTGGGTTTGGTTTTATTTTGCTTGACCCAAGACCACTACCAGTGTAAATGTCAGTTAACAGCGGAATCTAACATTGCTCAGCATTGACATTTAGCACTCAAATCTGGTGAGAGCAACATACTTAGGTGTTACAAGTGGATTAGCAGGAGCCATGATTCAGTACCTATCTAATCTTCTACACTGGAAAATTTAAAAAAAAAGTGGAATTGCACTTCTCTGGTGTTTTATTGCTACAGAAAGTTTCGCACTGCCAGAACAAACACAGGGATGAATATAAATACCTCAGCAGAGTGCACAAATACAGTGACGAGTTGTGCTCTGGTATAAGCAATTCAGAGATATGTAGGCATCCACATGGTAGTCTAGTATGGTCTCAAGTGTGCATTCAGTGCTGTATTTCCAGCCAATACACCTCAGAAGCATTACTTAAGGCAGCACTTTTGACTTTTTAAAGTGTATTGTTTTTATCAAAACTAATATCCCATTTACTTTTCAAAATAACAGGTAAGAGACAGGAATAAATTTAATTTGTGAGAGTTAGCAATTGGTGTTCTATAACAAAACACTTAAAAAGAGCATTGCTTTAGTACAGTTGACAGCTACACGTTAACATCAAGCAAATTTTAAATCTGAATTCCAAAGTAAAAATAATTAACATCCATATGCATTTATGCAACTGATTGATCCTTTACTATTAGGATACATTACCTTATTATCCTTAATTTATGATACATTATTTTATTTATAAGACATTGAATTGCATTGGAACAGTATCAAGAGGTTTCCTCAGTAAAAAGCTACAGTCTGTAGAGGGAAGAGTTTTCAGCTACAGCGTTACCTTTATCCCTCTGGAGTTCATCTTTGGAAACTGCATCTGCACAAGCATCGAAGTATTTCTGTAAAGTATCAACTTGTCTACACAAGATGTCTCTAAAGGTTTCCATTTCTGCAAGCTTCTCACGTAAGCTATGGCCCTTCTGAAAACACAAACAAAAAAGGCATGAAATATTTCTACATACTCAACAATAGCTTGATGCAGTATAGCTACAATTTAATTTTAAACAAGATATGTCTGCAGCTATGAAGAAGAAACTGAAGCACACTAAAGACATTTTAGATATCAGCAATTAAGAAATACTGTTAATGTCAGAAGAAACCATATCTGAGTATTCTTTACTCATTTTGTCACTGGTCTCAATGTTTTCTGTTGACTGCACCTGCTACTTCAGAGCACTCCACAAAACCTTGTTAAAAAGTGAACTTCCATGCTACCAGCTTTATACATATTTGCCTGAAAGCAGTCAGCTCTGGTTTAAGATCTTTGCTCCAATCTTTATTCCCTTTTCTGCTCTCCCAGAAGTACAGCACACTCAGTTCATATATTAAATATTCATATGCATGACACAAGGAAAGCCATAATTTGTCAGGCAGGGCTATATCAAACTCATTAAACTACAGAACTAGTGTTTGTTTTTATTTGGAGCCCAGGATATTTGGTGAGTGAACTAGAAAAAGTTAATGAATACACTCACAAGTTTGATTTTCTTGCCACAGAAGATGACACCTCAGTTTAAAAAGGACAACTGCATGAGAGGCACGAGAGAGCTTCCCGTATCATCTGTATGATGGACTACTGACATTTAGTGTTTTTTTCTACAACTATGTGAATAAGTCTTCATACGTAACTTCTTTTCCAGTTGCATGTTATTTCTGTATGAATATTAGGAAAACTTTTTGCACCAACCTTGAATGAAGAGGTGGATGTTGCAGAGTATCCACTTGCTCCAGACACAAGAGACACCATGGAGCCATGACGTCGCAAACTTGACTCTGATCCATATCCAGATTCAGTCTAAAAATCAAACCACACAAAAAGTAGAGTGCTGAGGCTTTTGATAAAACAGAAATATTGAAAACAAGATTAATGCAATTTTCTCTGGAACCCACCCACTTGTTTTTTGCAGTATAGGTTTAAACAACTCAAACTGTGCCTGCATCTAAGATGTTGATTGTAGTATCTGTGAAGTTATTATAAACTTATTTTTATTATTGATTAATCAATTTGTAAAATAATTTGTTACCTACCATGAATTATGTGTCCCCAAAAGGACGCAGCAATATATATTTAATATATTTAATGGTATAAAAAAGGGACAGTGTTTCTTTAATTTGGTTATGTAATTCCTAAGAAGTAACTTTCACAGAGCCTATTAAAAAAATGTACATTACTCTATAATTAATTGGGGGATTAAACATGGTTCAGTCTCAAGACAATCAACTTCAGTCACTTCATCCAATAATACAAATAGTACCATTTTCTTTTTAAAAGCAACAAAATAGATATCAAAGAAAACTTTCTATCAAGTTTTTTTCCTGTTTCAGGCCTCTTTGGCAAAATTATTTATACTTGACTGAAATTAATATTTCATGAGAACAGAAGTCTACATAAAACAAGGTACAACCAAAAGTAAGAGAGAGGATACAATAAAAGTAACTAACTAAACAATGAAAAAAAATCTGTTTATTAGAATAACATTTAGAAGATCAAAAATAGAGTTTGACAAATTTCCTCACAAGTCAAACAGAAGCACACACTGAGGAACTGAAGGAAAATAAACTCCACTAAATGTTAATCTAAATGATGTGCATGGCAAAGGAGATGTAAGCAATAAACAGATGGTTCAAAATAATACATGAAATACTGTAAGCAGATGAATTTGATCAAGTAGACAGAAAACAGAGAAGGACTTTAGGCAGAAATAAATTCTGCAGTAGCACCAAAACTCCAATGGGGCAGGGAGATAGGAGACAAAACAAATGGTATAGAACAAAGAAGAAGCAATTATGAAATTCCAGTTATTGTACATTTTATGGAAAAACTGGGAGCTGTATAGCTGAGAAGGTGGGAGAGTGTAGATAAGTTAAAAAGCAGAGAAAATAAAGAGTTCTTTGAAGTGTGAATTAAGAATTTAGGCAAAGAGGGACAAAGTATGTATGTATGAGTTACAAGTAAGAGTTTGGGGATACAACTGCTGTGTTTCAAAAGCATTTAATAAGCATAAACCTGAAAAGAAGAGTCACCCAACACTCTGAAACATTTAAAATTTCTTTTAAACACAAATATAAAAAGACTTCACTGTTTAATCTGTATTTTCAATACTTATTTAAGCATATGCCACAAACCTTAAGATGATCCAATATGTTTTTATTATATTCAGTTTGACAGTGCAAATTCATTTAATTTTCTCTGTAACTTGTACACACTAGGAAAGATGATAAAGCTTCATTTTAATAGGATATAGCTTAAAAACAGATAAATTTTTAAATGTAGCCAAAATACCCACTTCATTGAGGTTAGACTATTTCAACTAAAGATAGGAAGTGCTTTCTTATTTTGTTCTTGAAGTGAGAAAAACACACCTATGCAAGACCTTGCTTTAAGCTTAAGAAGCAAAATTTCTGGATTTCTTTACTTGAGATTTAGTCAAAGCCACACCTATATAGGCCTACTTCAGAACTTTCAAGAATATTGTAAACTTTTAAGTAGAAAATCTGATGCCTTATATTCTATATCAATTAAATCCTTTTCTTCTTATATTATGCATACAGTCAAATGCTCAGCTAATTTAGTTCACATAATAAAAACTGAGGGTGAAAGAAAAAAACTCAACCCTTCTTTCAATATATAAGCTTGATTTTTTTAAAGGTAGCTCTTCAGCAGAGTATTTTTTTTCTCATTTATGCTTGTGATTATTTTTTCCACTAAATAATTTATCCATGCTACAGAATCGTACATGTAACAGCATACACGATTATATGGATACAGCTATCAGCTTGCAAAATCTACCAATATAAAGGTGCAACATTATTAACTATTTGTTATCGAGAAGCAAATTCAGCAGGCATTAAAAGCAGATTGCACAGCACACATCGTGAGTTTGTACAATCAAAAGCATGCATATATACAGATCACATTCACAAAACTGTGTCAGACAATTGTATTTGAACAGTCAAAAGAAAAGAGATAAAATTACATTGAGAATACTTATTTTTCACAAGAATCAGAAAATAAGTACTCATTTCTAACTTCTACACAGACAAGCCATGCTGCTCACAGCAGACACATGCAGGCAGATGAACACAAACAAAGAAAGCATGAATCATGCAAAGCCCCACCATTCTACTACCGCAACATCTAAACGAGAGCAGGTCACTGCCGCATTTATGTCTTGCAAAGCAGATCATCGTTAACTAATCACTGCAGAAATAATCATTTACATTGAGAAGAGGAATGTAGACAAAGTTTCTTCTGTTTATACAAATTTTAATTTCCCAAGATAAAAACTGGAAAAGCTGGTAGAGTTCATATGATAGAAATCAATAGTCTCTGCTTGAAAACCAAATTACTTGTAGAAGTCGTATCAATTCATACCATCAAGCACTGATGCCAAATCGCCATGCTCAGTAAAAAGATGCAGTTCTTTGAAATTCCATGCATACATCACAGCTTCAAAGCTAAATTAAAATTGGCATTTGATAGTAATTGCAACACCTTCAGCTTTCCAAGGCAATGCACGAAATCCATTAATCCTTTTGTTACAACAGACAAGAGGAAAGAGCCACATGATCCAAAGCTTCATGCAATCCTTTAACTGGAGCAGATGCTAGTATCAGCAACAAGGCAGTACGTCAGAAAAGCTGCTTTCAATAAAAAAGCTAAGTTATTTGCAGAATCATATTGCAGATCTCTGTAACTGCTCGCATGGATCCTTAAGTAGAAAATACTCTTGAATAAAGCACAGACTCACAGCAAAGTTCTCCCACTTAAAAAAATCAAATAAAGCAAATTATTCTCACATGTCTTCAGGGAATTCTTTTGATTTTGTCTCAATATGCACCTGTGAAGCACTTCAACGTACGTTTGTTCACCAAGGCAGATATATTCAGTAAGCATTATAAATTATTTATTATTTTACATAACACAACCAGCAGGCAGCTCCTCCCTCTAAGGCATACAGCTCACTCAGAAGGTGATGGAACACATACTAGGACACACTGACTCTAATCTCATTCTCTTCATATTTGTGAGAATACACTCAATTGCACTCAAACATCCAAGAGATCAAGCCACAATATCTAATGAAAAAACCCAGAAGATAGAAAAGGTAGTAACACAAAAGAGCTGGAAGGTACTGTGAAAAGCTTGGTGGAAAATAAGCAGATAAGCTCTGTAAAACAACTGTGTTCCAAAGGCAATTTTTAGACTTACTGCAAATGCTTCAGAAAGATGGGTTAGTGCATGGATGAGCCAAGGCAGGGCTAGGAAATTATTGCAGACAATAAGAACACAACAGACACTACACTTTGGGATGCATTTCTGAAGACTGAAATTAAAGATAAAATTATCATGGGTCTACAGGTCTGATTTTTCAATTGTTCTGAAGCTGCTGGAAATTTAAGGTCGCAAAACTAAGGTGGTAGTTAGCAGGAAGGCAGAGATAAAAATTCCAGAATCCAGGTCAGGGCAGCTGGATAGTCATTCTCCACCCACAGCCCTCCCAAGCAGAGCGCAGATGACTATTTAAAAGGAAAAAGCTTCTAATCTGACCTTTTTTTGCAACTGCAAAAACAAGGAAAGACATGTAGACCTAACTTTCCACCAGCAGTGACATATGTTGCAATTCCATAGTAAACACTCAGATTATGTGCACAGGAGGAATCCCCAGGAATTCCAAATTCAAAAACACATATAAAGATAAAACTCTTCACTGAGCAAAACGACCAAAAACCAAGCTGACAATAACTGCAACATTTAGTCTTAGTAATAAAACTAAAACAGCTTGTACTCCTGGGTCATGGGACTATGAGCAAGTCTGGAAGAGGATACATTTATCCCTTCTGTGAATCTGGGCTGTCAGGAAAGGGACAAGTAAGGTCTGTACTATAGTACAAGAATTAATAAATTCCATTCTATTAGACATCAGCAGAAAAAGCACTGATGTTTTGACATCAGTTCCCAATGCACTAAAGGAAGTGTTGTTACTTGTTTCCATGCTCTGAAAGCTAGTGGATTTTAAAGAATGAATTAATTCCATTACATATTACATACAGTCTCGCCAGCACTTATGCAACTCTGCCTTTAAAAAAAAGAACAATTATGATCCCAAGTGAAAGCAGTAGTCACATTGGTATTTTTAGCAGTTATACACAATTGTGTAATAGTTAATATTATATAAAATATTACTATCAAATATTATTACATCATCACAATGTATAAAATTCAGTGTTGCCAGAGTTAAGTGCTAACTAAGGCAGATGAGCCAGGCAGAAAACTGGAAAAACTGCTGCAGGGGTCCAAGAACTGGCTCTCCCATGGAGCATCCACTAGGTGGGAGGGAAAGCCCACCCTCCCACCTAGGGAGGGATTGAGCATGTGGGGAAATCCCAGTCTGTCTCAACAGGGGGACAGAGCAAGGAGACTAAGCCACATACAGTTAACAGGCATTTAAGCAATCTTATTTATCCTTCAAAATGGCAGGGAAGGAGTGACTGCCTCTTACTCCAATCACTGGCTTAGTTTTATTTTTTAACCAAAGATAGTTAAGTATCTTTACATTAATATCACCTCTGTAGAACCAGAAAAACATATTTACCACCAGCACTATGGTGAAGAATCTTGGGCTAAAGACCACAATAATATTTCCAAAGAGCATAGTTAAACAGCAGTGGGGGTTTATTCGCCTTTGTGAAAAGGTACTTGTTGAAAGCCTGAGCCTGTTTTGGATATGGTCTTGAGAGGCCTACACTTTGCTTAATCAGAATAAACATTTTCCTAACTCGAAACACAAGGATTCAAAGTACAGGTAGTTACTTGCACTAAAAGAAGTGGACTACGAAAAACTTAACAGCCACACAGAATATATCTATCAGCAGATAAATAGTATTAGCTAACAATGCTTCTTATCAATAAGAAGAAAAACTGCCAAAGCAAATGTTCCTGCAAAACCCATGAAGTCCCTTGTTCATCTAGTGCAATTAGCAGTTACCTTGGCACTGCTAAATTCAGAAACTGATGGTTTTTTCTCCTCTGATCTTTGAAAATTTAGTCATCAGAATAGATGGCTATCAAATGATCTCTATCAAATGGCTGGTGTAATGTAATGTAATACATAGGAAGAACTAGAGGTAAAAAAGTTGGAATTGTTGAATTCTGTAATATATTTGACAAAGAATTTAAGGAAAACTATCCCACACCCTAAGGAAATACATGCAAACACATACAGTTTAAATTGCCATGTCCTAACAGTAATTTGGGGAAAAGTAGGGGGGGGGGGAAAGAGTTTACTTTTTGTATTTCTTGTTTTGTATCTCACATCTTATTAAAACTAACACAAATTTCTTCACTTTCAAAGCCTATTACCCACTCTCTTATTTCCTTCTTGCTGCAGCCCTTGTTAGCTCTCAACACCTACTTCCTTCAAAAACAACGGAGGTTCACTGAAACATCTGAACCAAAAAAGTTATTACACATTTGAAACAGAAAAAGATATTAAATAAGGGACTCCAAGACAGGCAACTTTTTGTCATGTTCCTGATACAGCTTCAGATCACTCAAGTTGTCCAGGGTTGAAGATAAAAACTAGTACTACTACTGAGTCAAAACCATCTTTGTTTAAAAACAAAGCCCAGTCTAGTTTAAAAAAATGCAACAGCACTCTGCCATCTGTAGAAGCTTTACATGCATTTCTAATCATACATCTATTTGGCAACATAGAGATTCCATATATTATGCTCAAACTACCTAGGCAATAATTCTGTCCAAAGGTAATTTTACTTTCAAACAACAGATGAACATATTGGATATAAAGTATCACAGTTCTGAAGGCATAATTATCAGAGGACAAACTCTACCATTCTGCAAGACAGGCAGAAAATAATCAGAATCATTAAGGCTGAAAAAGACTTCCTAGATCATGGAGTCCGACCTTTGACCCAACACCACGATGCCACATAGACCACAAGACTAAGTGTCAACTTTTACTGCATGTCTCCAGAGGTTCCATTAGTTTCCTGGGCAGCCCATTCCAATACCTGATCACCCATTCAGGGAAAAACTTCTTCCCAATGTCCAACCTGCAGAGCCCTCCTACCCTCCAGCAGATCAACACTCCTACCCAACTTGTCATCTGCAAACTGAGTGAGGATACCCTTGATTCCCTCATCCAGATTGTCTCTAAGGACACGACAGAGAGCTGGACCCAGTGCTGAGCCCTGGGGAACAGCACTGCTGACTGGCCACCAGCTGGATGTAACTCCATCCACGGCCACTCTCTGGTCTTGACTATCCAGCTATTTTTTTACCCAGTGAACAGTACACCTGTACAAGCCACAGGCTGCCAGTTTCTCCAGGATAATGCTATCAGAAATTGTGTCAAAGGCTTTAGTGAAGTCTAGATAGAAAACATCTGCAGCCTTTCCCTCATCCACTAAACAGGTCACTCTGTCATAAGAGGAGATCAGGTTGGTCAGGCAGGACCTGCCTTTCACAAATACATGCTGGCTGGGCCTGATGACCTTGTTGTCGTGTTGCCAGTCACCACACTCTAGATACTCTGTTCCATAACCTTCCCCAGCACTGAGGTCACCAAGGTCAGGCTGTAGTTCCCCAGATCCTTATTCTGAGCGTTCTTGTAGGTGGGCACAACACTTGCAAATCTCCAGCTATCTGGAGTGTCCCTGGTTAAACTAGGATTGATCATAAGTGATGCAGAGAGGCTTGGAAAGGTATTTCATCAGTTCCATCAGTCTTCTTGGGTGAATCTCATTTGACCCCATAGACTTGTGAGTAGCTAAGTGTCATGGGAAGTCACTTTCTCCTGAGTTACAGGAAGTCTATTCTGATCCTCATTCCTATTTAGTAGCTCAGGGGGCTGCTTGCCCTGAGGATATTTGATCTCTCTGTGAAGACTGAGGCAAAGAAAGTATTAAGTACCTTAGCCTTTTCCTCATCTTTGGTGACAGCACTCCCCATCCACATATCCATTAAAGGATGGAGACTTTCCTTGGCCCTGCTTTTGTTGTTAATGCATTTGGAAAAACATCTCATCTTATACAGCAGTGACCAGACTGTGTTCTAGCTAAGGTTTCCCCTTTCTGATTTTTTCTCTACATGACTTACCAACATCCTTGTACTCTTCCTGAGGTGCCTGCCCCAGCCTACATAGGAAGAAACATTTGCAAGATTTTAAGTCAAATGAAGCTGGTGGAGGGTTGGGAACACAAGCCTGATGAGGAGTGGCTGAGGGAGTTGGGGTAGCTCAGCCTGGAATAAAGGAGGCTCACAGAAGACCTTATCACTCTCTACAGTAACCTGAAAGGAAGCTCTAGTGAGATGGGTGTCAGTCTCTTGTTCCAAGTAGCAAATGTCAGGACAAGCAGAAATGGCCTCAAGTTGTAGCAAGGGAGGTTTAGTTTAGACATTGTGAATTTTTTTTCATGGAAAGGGTTGGAGCACTGGAATATACTGCTCAGGGAAGTGGTGGAGTCACCATAACTGAAAATGTTAAAAAAATGTGTGGATATGACATTTGATAACATGGTTTAGTGGTGAACATGGTGGTGTAGCTGGGTTGACAACTGAATGTGGAAATATTAAAGATCTTTTTCAATCTTAGCAATTCTATGATACACTTGATGGCTTACCAACATCTAAAAAAGTTACATAAAACATTGTTTTACCAAGAATAAAAGAAGATTAATTGTTTTAAAGAATAAAACCACATGATTCTATAAATCTCAGTTTATGAGTTAAGAACAAGTCCAACATAATACTAAAGGGACAAATTATCGTAATACTTTTAATGTTTAGATGTTAGACCTAGCCACAGACAGAGAAGGGCAAAGATACGCATATAAAGCAGATGTCACATCAAAAAACTTTATAAGAAAACTTAGATTATGAGTTTATCTAACGTAAAAGCATTGTATATTTCATCTAAAAGACACATTTGGATATCTAAGTTCAAAAAATTCCTAAAACTTTGCTAAATCACCAATTCAAAACATAAGAGTATGTCCTTCTGTCATAAGGTTTCACAGGACTCTGTGGTCTAACAGATCATGACTGGGAAAATTAAGGTGTCATATACTCGTATCAGTTTCGGGTTAGTAGCAGTTCATCTATTTAATCTCCCCAAGTCAGTATCGTGTGTGACCACTAGAGGGAAATAGCGAAAAGGAAACAGACACCGCTGGAGGTTACTAGTGGTCTTTGACCAATAGTAACCCTTACCCTCTTTCTGCTCCAGTCCCGGGGCATAGAAACCTTCTTTTCTTGGGAGACAGTTAAAACCAGAGCAGTTTTACCTTTAGCCTTTATAATTACATTTGAGACACATTGCTTAGAGAGGATAAAGTTTTCCACATAGCATGCAAGTAGCAACAATGACATTTAGTGCTGAATGGATGACAGTGAATTAGAAATTGTAACAGAGATTAAAAAAATTATTCTGAAGTCAGACTTCTCAGACAGTTCAAAACAGTGAACCAACTAAGAACACACCCATTTTCACTTAAGACTGTCCAAAGACATAGTACCAAATCATTCTGATGAATGTTCTGGCTCAGATTTTTAGAACTTCATCTGACAAGAAGTAGTTAGGCTCAATATAATTTAGCTTTAAAAAAGTTTAATACTTGTCTCAGGGAAAACTGGGCACATGTGCCTCAAGCACCATGTTCAAGTAGAAGATTTTTTTTTACGTTCAGCTGCTGTCATTAGTCTGCAAATACACAGACTAATTAAAAATCACTTTTACATACCAAGCAGGTAAATAGGCACAGGATTTCTTCATACACAGGTTATACATTAAAGTAGGCCATCACCAAACTAGTTTTCTCTGTATGTATGCTTACTTTGAGAAACATTAGAAGAAACAAAGTTTTAGTTAAAGCCTACCAAACCCATTTAAAGTCATGAAGTAATTATACAGATACATTTCCTCTGAAATAAGTTATTCACTGTATTCATAACACTTAAGTTTATACAGGCTTATTTGGGAGTTTGTAAAACAGTTTTATGAAAAGCAACTTTCAGAAAACTCATCTTTGAAAACTAAAATATTAACTGATATTACCTACAATATTAACAAACATATCAGTAAAGATATTAAACTTACTTGCCAATACAAAAGCAACCTCCACACTATTAGTGATGGAAAAAAAAAAAACCAGACTGCTCTTATTTGCTGAAAGCAAACATCCTCTGTGTAATAGGAAAACCATCTTCAGTACAGGCCTCTACAATAAGCTGACCTGCCCTGCTCTTGAAGGAAAAATCTGGAAACTGTTTGGAAAACACCTCACAAAAGGCTGCTTCTAGTACATTAGAGGAAAGGAAAGCAAATCAAAGGATCTAGGCCCTAAAATGTTCAGGACTTTGAAGATAAATGCTATCATGAGTTCTACACAGAACTGTAATACTGCTGGTCCTTAATAGGCTATGCACTAGGCTTTGGGGCACCATTTTGGTCTTTCTTTGCTTTCCAAAGGGGTAAAAAGTATAAACAAGACAAAGGGTGCCAGAACAGAGCTGGTACCAAAACAAAAACCTCCCTGTGACAAGCATTAGCTAGAGAATAGTATAATAAACAAGCAGTTTAGTGCCTATTTTAACTTAAGTCTTCTATAGTAAGTAAATGATCTTATTTCATGACAGCACGTCTGTTTTGCACAAGCTGTAGAGCCCTTTCTGTAAGAACTTCTGCCTTAATTGTCCACTGTACTATGAAAAACCCAGACAACTGCATAAATACATTGAGCATCTACGTAACCAATTATTCGTAGACTCATTCTTTCCTATATACTGCTGAAGTCCAATCCCATTGTTGCTTCTCTCACACAAGTGTACCCCCAAATAATTCATTGTGAGAAAGCTGCACATGTGTTAAGAGCTGGCAAACTGAAACTGACGCTATTGCCTGCAGAGATTCCGGTGTACATATGGGTGACATTAAGACTTCAGGAGAGTGGTGATATTCTTGCTGTTGACTGCTTTGAACTGCAACACACTAAAAGCTGCCTTTATCCCTTTGTGAAATGAGGGAAGGGAAACTCCCACTTGATGGTAGATAAGGTGTTTCCTGATCATTCTGTATGGCATTGACAAAACACAAATTCTGTTACTAGATTTTCAAATTCTGACAGATCTCATACTCCAGGCATTGAAAAGGAAGCAGCAATAAAAATGATGAAAGTGAAGCTATTGTATCTATCTGCATCCAAAAGCACTCCAGACTCAAATCTGCCTCACACTTGAGAACAGTTAAGAAAAACAGCAGATTTGCTGTCTAACACAGGGCTCTTATATGAAGACAGTATCAATCAACAAAGAGGGCGGAGAACCTCAAGTGTAACACGTCTTTCTCCTAAATGAAGCCCCAGATCCACATATTTCATACTTTCTTCCCATATGACCAAGTTCAAACCCAAAATGGAGTATGTTTTTTACTCCAGGTTCTCTCTATTCAGGTAGATATCTGAGAGAGACTACATAAGACTAGTACTATCAGCTGAACACTCTCCACCTGTTGAAGACAGGTCTAGCCAGCATGATGGCCTCTTTGCAAGAATTAAAACACAAACCATTCCAATCACCCTCTGAGGATCAATTAGATATACCTACATAAACCTTAAGTCCTATAGATTGGGTGATTAAAAGAGCACTGAGCAGGTTGGTTCCTCATTCTCATTAGCCACGCAGGCTCAGGGTGGGGTTTTCCTCTGGCAAGAGGCAAGTGAATAAAGGAGAGCTCTAGGGAGCAAGGTGAACAGGAGTGGGCAAACAGGGGCGTGGTCCAGCAGCTCACCTGGCAGTTCACGCAGGCAGGGTTGCAGGTTTCCTCCTTCTAGTGGGGTTTTTAGTTTGTTGTTTGTTGTGTTTCTGTTGGTAAATTGGTTTTGGTGTTTTTGTTAGTAATGGTTTTTACACAGTCAAAAACTGCATACATACAAGTGTATGTAACCAAATGGAACCCTCCAAAAGGATGTGTCTGTCCAGACCCATTCCTGTGCAGACTGTTTGAGTTTATCAGTGGTTTCAGGGGGTGCAGCAGAGGAAGCCTGCCTGCGGTGTGAACAGCTGAATGATCTTCTTTTGCTAGTGGCCAAGCTTAGGGAGGAAGTTGGAACACTAAGGAGTATTAGGGAAAGTGAAAGGGAGATAGGTTGGTGGAGTTCTGCCCAGCCATCCTTGAGGGAGGCCCACCACTGTAAGGCAATAGGAAGACACCTGGTGGATGAAGGGGACTGGAAATGGGTTCCCACTTCGGGAGGTCATAGAAGTTCCTCCTGACCCCATCACCTAGCCAGGTGCCACTTCAGAATAGGTATGAGGCTCTGAATCCAGAGAGTCAGCCAGATGATATAGAAGAAAATGATGTGCCCAGTGGGCCTCCCAATTACACTTCATCTGTCAGAGGGATCACCACCTCTAACATTAAAAAGAAAAGAAGGGCAGTTGTAGTGGAACAGGTGACTCCCTTCTGAGGGGAACAGAGGAGCCCACATGTGGATTGAACCTATCCCACAAGGAGTTTGCTGCCTCCCTGGGGCCTGGGTACAGGATATTACTGAGAGACTTCCTAGGCTAATTTAACCATCTGATTATTACCCACTGGCTGGCAGTGATGAGATTGAAAAGAGGAGTCAGGACAATTAAAACAGACTTTAGGGTATGGGGTCAAGTGGTTAACAGGGCAGGAGCACAGGTAGCGTTCTGCTCAGTGCCTTTGGTGGCTGAGAAAAATGATGAAAGGAATAGGAGAGTCAAGAAGCCAAGAAGTGGCTCAAGGTTTGGTGTCATCAGCAGAATTTTGGGCTCTTTGATCATGGGCCAACATTTTCAGCACCGGGCCTACTGAAGCTGGATGGGCTGCATCTCTCTGTTAAGGGTAGAAGAATTTCAGCTCTCAATTTCAGAATTCATTAAGCAGGCTTTAAACTAGATTTGAAGGGGGAAGGGGATACAGCTGGGCTGTCTGGAAGCAGGTCCAAGGGTGATATGGCTGAGTTAGAGGTGAAATCAGCAGCCCAGCTGAGGTGCATGTGCACTAATGCACGGAGCATGGGTAACAAACAAGAAGAGCTGGAAGCCAAGGTGCAACAGCAAAGCTATGATGTAACTGCCATCATAACTGCCATGGAAATGTAGTGGGACAACCCACATAGTTGGAGCGCTGCATGGGATGCTACAAGCTGTTCAGGAGAGACAGGAAAGGGAGAAGAGGTGAAGGAGTGGTCCATTATATTAGGGAGGCTTTTGATGCCACGGGTATTGAAACTAATGATGATGGAGTTGAATGCTTATGGGCAAGAATTAAGGGAAAGGCCAACAAGGCTGACACCCTGCTGGGAGTCTGTTATCGTCCACCCAACCAGGAAGAAGAGGTGGGCAACTTATTTTATAAGCAGCTGGAGAATGTTTCACAATCACCATCCCTTGTTCTTGTAGGTGACTTTAACCTACCAGATATCTGAGAATAATACAGCAAAAAAGAAGCAGTCCTGGAAGTTTTTAGAGTATGTGGAGGACAACTTTTTTGTTGCAGCTGGTGAGTGAACCCTCCAGGGGGAGCTGTGTTAAGAGTTGTTCGCAAACAGAGATGGGCTGGTGGGAGATGTGGTGGTTGGAAGCCACTTGGGGCATAGTGATTATGAAATTACAGAGTTCTTGATATTTGGTGAAATCAGGAGGAACATCAGTAAGACTTTTACACTGGACTTCTGGAGGGCAGACTTTGGTCTATTTAGAAGACTTATTCAGAGTTCCCTGGGAAGCAGCCCTTAAAAACAAAGGAGTCCAAGAAAGGTGGCCATGCTTCAAAACAGAGATCTTGAGGGCACAGGAACAGACTATCCCTATGTGCCAAAAGATGAGTCGACAAGGCAAACATCCAGCCTGGATGGGAAACGATGTTTTGAAAGAACTTAGGAATAAAAAGAGGATGTATCATCTTTGGAAGGAGGGTCAGGTCTCAGGAAGTATTCAAGGGAGTTGCTAGGGCATGTAGGAAAAAAACTAGGCAGGCCAAAACTCAGTTCAAACTTAATTTGGGAACTTTTGTAAAGGAGAATAAAAAACGTTTTTATAAATATATTGATGTCAAAAGGAAGGGTAAGACCAACCTTTGCTCTCTATTGGATGAGGGAGGGAACTGCAGATGAGGAGAAGGCAGAAGTGCTTAATGCTTCTTTGCCTCAGTTTTTAGTGGGAAGATGGCTTGTCCTCAGGACAACTGTCCCCCTGGGTTGGCAGATTGCGTCAGGGAGCAGAATCCCTGTTATCCAGGAGGAGGCAGTCAGAGAAGTGCTGAGCCACTTGGATGCCCATAAATTCAAGGGAACAGATGGGATCCATCCCAGAGTGATGAGGGAGCTGGCAGGTGAGCTTGCAAAGCCCCTCTCCATCGTTTGCCAACAGTCCTGGCTCACTGGTGAGGTTCCAGAGGACTGGAAGCTGGCCAATGTGACACCCATTCACAAAATGGGTGAATGAGGAAGGGGGATCCTGGTAGTTACAGGCCAGTTAACCTGACCTCAGTACCAGGTCCTTCCCTTATAGAACAGTTTATCCTGGATCTCATCACACAGCGCTTCCAGGATAGCCAGGGTGTCAGAGCCAGCCACCATGGGTTTAGGAGGGGCAGGTTGTGTTTGACCAACCTGGTCTCTTTTTCTGACCAGGTGACCTGCCTGGTGGATGCAGGACAGGCTGTGGATGTTTTGTACCTGGAATTCAGCAGGGCCTTTGACACTGTCTCCCACAGCACACTCCTGGAAAAGCTGGCAGCCCACGGCTTGGACAGGAGCACTCTGTGCTGGGTTCAGAACTGGCTGGGTGGCCGGGCCCAGAGGGTGGAGGGGAACGGTGCCACATCCAGCTGGGCCAGTCAGCAGTGGTGTCCTCAGGGGTCTGTGCTGGGCCAGCTCTGTTCAATATCTTCATTGATGACATGGTGAGGGGATTGAGTCCTTCATTAGTAAATCTGCAGGTGACCCTAAGCTGGGAGCGTGTGTCCATCTGCTGGAAGGTAGAAGTGCTCTGCAGAGAGACCTGGAACTGTTGGATGGATGGGCAGAGTCCAGTGGGATGGAGTTTAATAAATCCAAGTGTTTAGTCCTGCATTTTGGCCACAATAACCCCCTGCAGCATTGCAGGCTGGGGACGGTGTGGCTGGAAAGGGACCTGGGGGCACTGGTGACAGCCGACTGGACATGAGCCAGCAGTGTGCCCTGGGGGCCAGGAAGGCCAAAGGCATCCTGGCCTGTGTCAGGAACAGTGTGGCCAGCAGGAGCAGGGAGGTCATTCTCCCCTGTACTCAGCACTGGTGAGGCCACACCTCTAGTGCTGTGTCCAGTTCTGGGCCCTCAGTTTGGGAAGGACCTTGAGATGCTTGAGCGCATCCAGAGGAGGCAATGAGGCTGGTGAGGGGCTGGGAACACAAACCCTGTGAGGAATGGATGAGGGAGCTGGGGGTGTTTAGCCTGGAGAAAAGGAGACTCAGGGGTGACCTTATCACCCTCTGCAACTCCCTGAAAGGTGGCTGTGGTCAGGGGGGGTTGTTGGGCAGCAACTGACAGAACCACAGCTTGACAGTCTCAAGCTATGTCAAGGGAAATACAGTTTGGATATTCTTTACAGAAAGAGTGATCAAGTACTGGAATGGTCTGCCCAGGGAGGTGGTGGAGTCACCATCCCTGGATGTGTTAAAAAATGACTGGATGTGGCACTTGGTGCCATGGTCTAGTTGACATGTTAGGGCATGGGTTAGACTCAATGACCTTGAAGTCTCTTCCAACCAAGTGATTCTGTGTGTAATTCTGTGTGTAATGTTTGATTAGATTATGGGAGCTATAGTCTAAGTAGCTGTTATCTTTGCCCTTTCTTTGCACTTTGCAAAATTGGCAGGTTTACCTAACAGAGTGCCACAAACCCACTAAACAGCACTAAGCGCATGAATTATATATTTTCTGCTTAACCTTGCTGAGCATATTTGGAGACAGGTAGAAACAAGAATGGAAATAAGTAGATGCTGCACGTTTTGAACAGCACAAGAATAAAGCAAAATTTGGAGGCAGAATTTAACCAAACCTTTTATTTACATCTGAAGGTCTGAGAACCAGCAAATTGAGGCAAAAAAACTTTATCTTGTTAAAAAAGAACTGTTTCAAGACAGAGAAATTATTTTGCTGGAAACAGACAATACTATAACACAAGCAAGGAACAGTTAACTGCTATGTAAGAAGCAGTTAACCTTTCTACCATAAAACGACTAGGATGCAAGATGTCTAGTACCACCTCCTGACCAGAGCATGTCCGATTACATTCTCAGGCCTACATCCCACAAGGATGCATTCTTTAGGGAATTATAGTATCTATTTTCAAAGCCAAAACAATTGTTATGAAACATTAACTGGAACACACAGGCAAAGAAAGACTGAGTTGGTCAAAGTGAAACAATCTGCTTTGTTTATAATTAATCAAGTGTGTTGGGCTGGAATGGACAAAGCTTTAGTCCAGCATTAGACAGTACTAACTGTAACCACTTGTTAATAAAGCTGTAATTTAACAGCTGCTGTTCCATCATGGGCCCAAGAACGGCAAAAGGGTGCCAAGACAGACAAAGAACTATTGTTTTCAGTCCCGAAAGGGAAGTTTCAACAATTTGGAAGTGAAAACATTTAGGTTTGCTGCAGCAAACATGCTTGTATAGTCAACTGAAACTGCTGATTCACAGGCATTCCCCTAGTCTTCTTTCAGGAAATACACAGTTTTCAGCAATGAGTGCACTTGGCAAATTTAGCAACATCAAATGACATGCACTATCATCAGAGTTACTGCTGATACCAGTACTAAAATAATAGAATGTACAGGACATACCCAAGCTCAGTTTCCCTCACTGAAATTTAATTAGTGTTTAATTAAATTTTAAAGAAAGAACTCTCTGCTATTGACAGCAAAGGAATAATAACTTGAATAATCGATCTAATATTTCCCTGAAAGCATAGCTTCTTACAAAATTTCGGTACCCCCACCATACCATATATCAGGGCAAGTAACTCTTATCAGCCGAGCATCTTCAGGTGTATCTGTTTGCTTAAACAAGCAATTTTACAATAATACACAAATCCTATAGAAAGATGGACACCTTTCTCTATTTAACCCTCCATTCCCCCAGTTTTCTGATGCCTATGTTCATACCAAGCAATATGGGATATTTAAAGAGTAGCAGTTAAATATTAAACCCTTTCTTTCTCACCTACTACTTAAAATAGGTATGCTCAAGAGCATGAATTTCTTTTCCTCTGCAGTCAGTCGATACACAGACAACATTAAAATAACAGCAAATGCATATTTTCATGCTTGATCTGTTTTCAGAGAAAAAAAAGATCTTTTTGCTGACCTACATTGAAAATTATACAAGAAGAATTAGCTTAAAAAATTCTGATAAATGGCAAGGACATTAAATTAAAAGAGCAGATGCCCCAAGCCATGATGTCTTTCCAAAAGAATTCCTTCAACTCTTTTGAGTTCACATTAGGTTCTGGAGTTACTCTCTTTTTCAGGAGATTCCCTGGATAGTGGTGGTGTGTGTGTCTCACAAAAGAGCCAGAAAGTTACCTCTCTTCAATGTTACTATGTCTTATTGGTACTTGTGCACCCCACCCATGCGGTTGAGCGCTCCTCCGTACAGCAAGGGGATCAACTGACATCTATTAATATCACCTCATTAAGTTTCACTGTAATGAAAGCTCACTGAAGAAAAGCCACCTCCTAAAAAGGTCTTTGAGAAAGCTAAAAAAGACCACCTTTGGTAGGCTGAGACATAGAGAGTACCCAAGACTATTCTATTAAATTGTTGATGCACAGTATTTTTTGAGGTGATCACTAATAATTCTGAGTAACTAGCATACAGTATTGGCAAGTGACAACTTTCAACAGTTTAACCACTCACTACTTTTACATTGCAGCTTTCTACTTTCAGTTCTTGATACCAAGAGCTTACCCTAATCTGAAAGGGCATCTATCACCAAAGTCAAGCTTGACACAGGTCTCCCTCAATGAACAATACGGTTTCCAGGGAGACCCTGTAAAACACGCTACCACTTTGCCATGGAGAACTCAGACTCTTAGATACAACTGCATGTCATTCTGCTGGTGACAAACCTTGACATTTCTCTTACCTCTATTAAATGAAAGTATACACTATCCAAACGATTTACAAAGTGAATTAATAACACTTCTGAGTTTAATACTGGAATCCCACTTGTTTATAGCAATGAGACCAGTTATTTACTCCACAGACAGCTGCAAGTTGACTCTTCTAGAGCTCTCGTCAACTCAAGACTGAGCATTAGTCTTGAGACCAAATTTACTTTAGACAGGTACATCATTGTTCATTAAACAGCACTGCAAAAATGTTGACTGAGATACTCAACAGCTTAGTAGAGCAGTAGTGTCAAAAGTCTTTCACATTATTTGATACCGAGTTAGCACTTCAAGTGTTTTCCTTCACACAGTATTGCACCTAAAAGGCAACACTCTGCTAATGTGCAATTTGAACTGTAATTTTCAGGCATTCATTAGCTATTTCACAACACCCTGGTTCACCAGCCTGGCTATGCAGTGATCAAAAATTTACTTTAACCTTTCTGTGCATTTGAATCTTGAATCAATTGGTATATTTAGCTAATTTATGGGAAAGACAGAAGTAAGCCATTTCAAGTAAGTTCACTACCTTTTGGGGGGAGGGGCTTGAGAGAAGAGCTCCAGACCTCTACTAAGACTGTGAAGACCATCTGTCAATGTTCTGACTACATGGGAGTGAACGTTTTTTAATTAGGAACATAACACAGCTTTCATGGATACAAAGATTTAAAATTATCTTAAGTGCATTATATGTACAGCTTCAGATTTAGCTAGGCAGCTCCCAACAGAGTTACAGGCAAGCTCAGTTGTGAACTGAGACAGGTTAGATTACTTAGCAATTTCTTCATGTAGACAGTCCCCATACTTTACAAAGTACTAGAAGAAGCACAATCACTTAAGGAACGGAACCAAACCCACACAGCACAATAATGATTACCTAAAGCAGCTGAGCTGGAAAGACTGAAGTTGACAGAAGAGCAACACAAACTTAACACTTATATACACACAAGAGAAAAATGAAGTTCAAAGTTTACTTGGTTATAGGAAATACTGTATTGTACACGTACAGTACAGGTAACAATCTGCAGATAGTTCTAGAGATGAATCAGATTTAGGGTTTTGCAAGCTGAATAAGTTAGAAAACTTGTGGTGTTGTAAAATGGTAGCATACAAGACCCACAAAATAATCCTACATTCTATACAACACATATAGGATCCTAGTGGGGATACTGAGTTCTATTTTGGTGCTATGCTTCACTGAAAGATGAAGACTAAGCCAGCTATGCTAGGTATCAGAAAGCTGTGAAAGACATCCACATGCACAACAACTGAGGAATAGGGAACTGTTCTAAAAGAAAAAGACAAGAAATGTTAAGTGTTTCAAAAATGAATGGAATAATGTCTCTAGATTTACTGTAAGACTACTTAAAAAGGAGAACTCATTTTATGAGGATGGCAAGAAATCCCTTTGATGGCACAAACAGCCACAAATGATTCCACAAGCCCTTACTGTTACAACACTTCCCAATCTATCTTACAGTGAAACATAGCATCTAGTAAGGATGAGTTTAGTCCACATTAGGGGAAGAATTACAATTAACTTTGTAAGTCTTCCTTCAGGACAGTATTTCACTTTATTTCTTTGCTCATCTCCATACCAGTCAGATGTCACTGAAGACCAAAAAATATAGTATTCCCAACTGAAGGATGAATGAATTTTAAAAGTTGAGACAGGGTGCTAAGACTTGAGACAGCGACATTGTTCCCCTATGTATTTCCCACTCTACCTAACGTTCTGGTCAAAATCCAAAATAAGTAACTTATTATTGCCAAGTTCAGAAGCCTCTGCTTGAACATATTTTGTTATTCAGTTACCAAGGAGCAGTTTTGCAAACACTTCAAATTCACCTTTCCTGGGAGATGTCAAAAGTGAATACACAAGAACTTATGTTAAATATGTAACATCAACACACAACAATGACAGAAACAGCAAAAACCCTCATCTATGTTCCTGTTTAAGTTTGAGCAACAGTTCATAACCTTTTAGTTTCAAACTAGTACAGGGTATTTTTGTAACACCTTAAAAGAGTGTCTCTGCCACTCATCAATGACTTGCCTATACATTTCAGTCTTTTAAACAGGTTAATAGGCTTTTAAAACAGCTTTTTACAGGTTAATATAGGTATCTGAACGCTGTCCTCCAGCCTCCTCAGGCAAGCTGGACTACAGCTTCAAGCCAGAGCCTCACAAGGCCACAGAGGGAGAGTGGGTCCCTAGCCTCTGGAGCAAAATGCATTACCACAAAACAAGAGTGTATGCTATACAATCCATATCAGTATCAAACAGAAATATTTTTAGTTTGTTGTGTGCTGTAGAGCACCAGACAAGGAAATCCAAATCCAGTAAATAGGAAATAATAGTTGACAAAGATTACTTAAGAAACTTGTTCCAACACACAGGACATGGATACCAACATAGGCAAAAGGAGGTCTCATCATCACACTCCTACAATACTCCTTATGAACTTGATGAATAAAACTGAAGTTGAACAATATATATTTGCTCCCATATATTCCATGCTTTCCTTCATCTGCACTGTTCTTCTACTTATGTCAGTCTTACTTGTGAATGGCCAGAAGAACTTTTATTAGTATGAAATGCCAAAAAATTAAAACATTAGGGAGCCACAGCTCTTTTCAGACCTCAGCAATAACTGCTGAGGAAGCCAATACTTTAAACACCACACATTATTGAAACAGCCAAATTTCAGGAGAGGAAGTAGAGGGAGAAATGGCAACAAACACTCTTCCTGTTGCTGCCTGCTATATGATGTATCTGAAGTTTACAGTAGTGTAAAGTTTTTATTTTAAAATAATTAACAAGACTAATTATAATTAACATTCACTCATCAATATTAGACCATTTACTATTGCTAGAAATTGACAGTGACTAGTTGTCAATAATATAGTAAGCTGATAAAAGAAATATATTTATAAAGGTTGCAACATCAAAATGGACTTCTGAAGACGATTTGCAGCACTTCAATATGCACTTAAATACAGTCTACACAAACATCTGAACTACTTGGTCAGCAACTCCTCAATGGTCTGCCAGAAACTGGGAACACTAAATTTAACATACAAAAGTAGTTACTGACGGCAGAAATTTATACTTCTCATTTAGTATCTATTTTAAAAGTTTGTTACATTAGTATGCTGAGTCAAAATATTTCTGTATAATTTCTCTGCCTATACTATTAATTTTAAATTATCTTACTAATTTCAGCCCAGACTGGCAATAGATTCAAAGTAATTTATTGGCATCTTTATTGCCATTATCAGTATATGAAATCCATTCAACAGCAGGGTTAGAGATGTGTAAAAAAGGAGAAAACTACCCTGTCTTTACAGAATGTTACAGCTCTATTTAAAATTGCTGAAGGCCTGTGGACAAGTTAAACATATGCTACCTTTCTGTACTCTCCCCTTCTTGTTGATAACCCGAGCTCATTATTTTATGAATTGAAACTCTGATACTGGTTTCTGACCTGACTAATGGGTCAAATTTTTTCGCTCTGGCATCTACTGCTAGTAAAATATTACTATGAGAAAGTTACCTCTATTTGCATTTTTCAATGTTTTCTTAGAACAGCTAAATAAAAATAATCTCATAGATCAATATTTATATACAGTATTCAAACAAAATCTTGACTTAAAGTATGGTTAATGTCAAATTTCTTAAGCCATTGTAGGTTAAAAGAACAGGTAGATGCACTTGGATCTCAGTCTAAAGGTGACATATTCCAATTACAGAACAAAAACTAGGAACTGAGAAACCCTGGCTGCTTATAATCAACTCTGAAGTGAAATTTAAGGCTCCCTCTGACTTTAATAAAAGTTACTCATGCATAATCTCTTATATTTAAGTTTACAAGAGAAATAACACAAGGATAGAAAGCAATTTTAATTTGCAAATACGTCAATATTTACTGCAATATTTTACCTGAAGTCCTTCATTGCTGTATTGCACTAAATAGCTGTTTTGCACTGGGTTCTGTATTATTGCACAGAATAGTATGTTTGTATCCTCATGGGATTCCCCTTTTCTCTCACATGGTCTTTCCCTCCCCTAAAAACGCCTGGTGGTGCTTGTTTGTTCCAGGTTTACTCCTCCCGTCGTCCCCTCCTCACTGGTATCCCATTGGCTGTGGTCCTCTTCCTCAGCCCTCCATTCCCCTGCTTAAAAGTCTCCTGCCATGAGGTGACAGACACTTTTCCATCTGAGGGGGTCACCTGGAAATAACCAAGGACCTTTGTCCCCGTGTGGAGAAGAGTGCTCCTTGTCTTTTGCCTTTTGTCCATGTAAGATGGTGCGGGCTGGGGTCCATAGCTAGCCAGACTGGACTCCAACAACCAGGTACAATATTCTTACACTTCACTGCAGTCCAGAAGCTGATTTGTACAACCAATAAATTTAAGCAATTAGCTCAACCATTCAGAACAGGAACAATTACAGCAGATAGAGGGGGGATCTATCAGCTCCAGGCAGGTACTCTGTGGGTTACTTTGTATTAAGATGCTTCTCAAGTGCAAAATCTAGGGGTGCTCTGGTTTCATCCACTGGGACTTCTGCTTTCGAATGGTTTTGCAGTCAGGTTAGACTAGCAAAAGCCCACCCCTTGTCCTCTCCACCTGGCTTCCTACTTTGACATCACCATTACTGTTACTAGAAATATTTTTCAATGTGTAACAGCACATTCATTAATTCTTTTAGAACAGTACATTGACAAGGGAAAACCAAACAGGCCGATTATCGTAAGAGTGAAATTACTGATTCTTAACACTTTATAAGGTAATTAATAGCTTTTTTTTAGGTTACTTGCAAAAAAGGAACTCCATTTTATGTGGTTAATAACAATTTTCTGAAAATTTCAGGCTGATGATGTTTTTGCATTTTGATTTTTCTCACATAAAATCATGAAGTGCCCTTACTGGCTGCAATCAAAATTATGCCGTTTAAAGTTTGCTCTGCAGTTTTCTAAAATGACTTTATTATTTTTATTATTTAAATTAACTAAGATCAACAGTCAGAAAATAACCTCACAACTAAATATCTCAATTCTAGGTTACTTGTTTGAAAAGGTATCAGTGTTAAAAAACCAAAATTAATCAACTGCTTTAATAATTACTTAACTACTTCTTAAATTTGAATGTACCTGACTGTCAAATCCAGTGTTTTTGGCTTTTCCCACCATTTAAACTAGATCTGCACTTAAACAATGCAAAGTAGTATCTAAAGCATCTTACCTGGTTTGACAACTGGAATTTTAAGAAATAAGTTGTAGTATACAAAGAATTGCACAAAATTAGAATTACTTAAAATCTAAATTATCTTTAACCCCCAGGTTGCCATGTCTTCCCCCCTTTTGGGGAGAAAATTCTAAAAAAAGGAGATACAAGTTTTACTCTTCTTGATGTTTCTGTATAACCCTGCTCTAACAATCTAACTCCTTCCACAGTGTCTATAATCAAGAGTAAAAACAATAAAGCATAAGCCACTCCTTCAAGGAAAATTCCTACTGAGGGAGACAGGCCACTTTTGTTTAAGGGGGACAGGTCCCTTCATCCCCAAAAAAGGGACGTATGTCAATTAGGTTCAGAAAACAGCCACCCGATGCCTTTCACAGTCAAACTCTGAGATTCATGCCTTCTACTCTAGATATAAACACCTTGTACATCATCACTTTAAAATTAAAAATAAAACCTATCTACACCCTACATGCCAATTTGCTGGATATCCAGGTACACCTCTGAAAAATTACCTTTTCCAGTCTGAAACAGCAAAATCAGATATTTTAAGAAGCTCAGGAAGACTTATTTTGATTTGACAAACAAAAGATTTTTCAAATACAAGACCAAAAAAACTATCTATATTGCTGAAGAGCCACAAAGTCAATAATGAAGACATGAAGAGTCTGGGTGCAGAAAATAAAAACTATGATGGAACAAAATGGGACAAACCTAAAGTGATACAAAATTTTTCATAAAGTACTCATTCCTAAATAAATTCTCATTAGTTCTCAAGTCAGGTGGTGGATTAACATCACAAGAAATCCTTACCTTGATCTCAGAAGTTCATTTACTCAAAATAAGTTTACTTATACAGATGTTTCTCACAACAAACAGCAATTCACTCTCATTTTCTCACAGCCCTGAACTAACAACATTTAAGCCAATTTATCTAATATTAGGTTAGAAATTCCAAATTCCATTTTGAAACCATGGGAGAGACCTGGAGGAGGGCAGCCTTTTAAATTATTAAGAAGATAGTAACTTTTCAAACAGATCAGCACTGTGGTGCTCAAGTACCATCAATGTTTTGACACCAGAGAAATGCCTGATCAATAAATCTAATGAAACATTTAAGTAGAAGAACAGACCCGTGGTTACACATGAACTACTTCCTCATTTGCCTCACTGACGGCTTTACAGTAGTTTTAGATGTATCCTTCCTCCAGTTCAGGGCTAAATGTTTTGAGCTATACTTGAAACACTTAATGTAGTAAGGATTCAGGAACCTCAATACAAGGAAAAAAAGTACAATTATAAACCCCTGTGAAAATTCTAATGGTTTTTATGCCTGAACTGTTTGACATTTCTCAGCCATCAGCTACTCAATGCTAAGCATTAAGTTTTTCTATGTCTGGTTATACTCAAATTTAATATAAAATTAATTTAAAATCAGAGTTCTCTTTGTTTGGAGCACAATGAAACACAGTCAAAATTTCTGTCTATTTTTCTCACTCTGAAGATCAACAACCTTGTGACATGCTCCATCAAGTCTCACAAACACACTTTTGTTAGCAAATAGCTTAAGCAGCCTACCAGAACTACCTACCCACTCAGTAAGCAACAAAGAACTTTAAAAACAAACAAAAAAGTACTTTTATACAGCAGTAGACTAATGTTAAGAAAAATGACTGGTACAGGAAATAATTTCCTCTCTTGATTTTATTCAAATTATTATGTGCCATTTGAAGAACATGTTTCTCAAACAAAAACATTTTTACCCAGAAAGAGCTTTTGCAAATGTTTGGTAACCTGATCAGAAAGCTCCTCCAGAAAATGTCAGAGTAAGACGACAGATTTGAACTTTTCAGTGCAATGAGATATTTTGCCCATCTTCCCCTTCTTTCAGTCAAGTTTTTGGATATAAAACTTCGATGAGCTGAAATGAATTAAAGGATGAATGAGGAGGTTCCAAGTGAAGTGGACTTCACTTAAGTGCTGTTCATACAAATTTGAATGAAAAATGGGATTGACTTCCAGATCACATGAAAATACTTTCTTTCACATCCCATCAAAGTTCTATCGGAAAAATGTACTGTTTCTTAAATATTTTCCATACAAACCTATATTAAAAATTACAGGTTATAGCACTATCCCCTCAATGAAAGTACAGAAACAAGACATTTGGAGACATATTCTTTAAGAACCACTAATAATTATCAGACTGAAGACTGGATTTGGACACTTATGTGCTGCGTTTAATTCTAACAAACACCTATTTATGTAAATACAGTACTTTTTCAAGCGCCGGTCAAGATTTCCAAGGCTTCTGGTTACTGTTTATTTTTCTAAAATCATCAGAAGCAACAGATATACCTCTACACCTACATTTATCACGCAAAACTCCTACTGTATTATGAAGACAACAGAATATTGCAGTGGAAAGAAGACCTTAGTAACTCTGTAATTTCACTACATACTTTCAACTTGAGTTTAAGCTACTATTACAAGACTGCAGTAATTTCTGCTGTTTTCCTTGCTATGCTTTGACCATGATATTCTTATGTAACTGTTTAATACAAAAAGGATGTTTCAAAATAAAAATATGTAAGTATGTAAGTATGTATGTAAAATAATGTATAATTTTAACATATTAAATGTTTTGATAGCTTATTTAGAAGAGATGTGCCATAGTATTTTCTACTCCATTTAAGAATGAAAACTGCTATTTGCCTTAAATACTGTTAACACTAGAGAGTAAAAAGGAGTATGAAAGAAACTGAAAAATGTCAAATAGCCATGAAACTGCAAACTACACATACTGGAAAAGCTGCAAGATTCAGAACAGTCAAGCCCAGTGTTATTACCTTAGGACAGCAAGATGCAAAGTGAACCATTTCTTGTCAGTTCAGCATACACTGAAGGACCTATTACCACTTCCTACTTGTAGACATACTTTTCTTCTGTTTTTACAACATTCCAGAACACCCTCATTCTTTAAAAAATAAGCTGAAAAGTAACTTTATTAAAATAATGAAAAACACATTCTTATCGATTTCTATACTAATTGTAAATACTAAAAAAAAAATATGGGTAAATAATCAACCCTTCATTCTTCTTCTTTAAGCATAAAGGCAGAGATCTGGTAAAATTTATTTATTTTAATAACTACCAAATTCTTCCAAAGAATGGAAGTCTAAACTGTCCAAACCTAATTATGTTTAAAGATTATTTTTTAAAGCTGAAAAACTGTACAATTAATCAGGCTTCGTTATAAAGGGAGATCACTTTTGGAATGCTAGAATTTTTACCCCTCAATAATCATTCATGATCTGAAAATGAGGTTGAATAAGACAATTTAAGCTTACTAATAAAAGCTTATCAACAATACCAGACAGAAAAGGAAAATAAACAGATACCTCATGACAGGCTGAGTACTAATGTGGGTTAAAAAAAACAGTGTTGAAAACACAAGATTTTTTTAAAGTAGTATAGAGAAACAATGCCTAATCAACACTTAAAATGGCAAACTCTAAACCACTACCGTTCAACAATCTTGTACTATGAGCTGGTGATTCCATAAAGTTGCAGCTCAGAACTCAGCAACAGTTAAAATGAGCCTTACAAAAGGGAATAGAAAAATAGCCATGAAAAAGGTCTGTGATAGGCAGAGTTTAAGACAGGATCTGAGACTTTTCATCACTCATTCCAACAGCATTAAATGAATAACATAGACTGCATTTCTGCTTATCCAGCTTCAGGTTAAAGTTCTGCATTTCCCCAGCTAAATCATTCATGAAACCTAGTCTAAATTTTAGCTTAGGGCTATCAAGTTCCATTACTACACTAAACCAAACCTGAAGACCCCCAAGCCTACCAGTTTTTGAAATGTCCGTTCTGCAGGTGTGCAACCCAGTAACTTCTTCAGTGTATCCTCATGAGAAATTTCTCTCAGCTATTGCACTAGGAATAAATTGCAGTATTGTTGTCTTATGAACATGCCACTGTTAACTTCATATTTTTTCATGAGACTACAGGAAAGAATCCTGGGTTTGCAATTGGATTTCTTATGCTTTAATATTACCTCTGTATCAAAATGAAGGAAAAATGCCAAGGGACTATTCGTCCCTACAAAGGGACGAATAGTCCAATTGAGATGATTTTTTTGTAGAGAACCATTATCAAAAGGGAGCACTTTGAACTTAAAGAACATGTTCTTTATTGGCTTATTGCAAGGAATTGCCAATAAATGGTGAAATTTCTTAATTAACAGACATTACTTCAAGAAGCTCAAGGTAAAAATTCATACCTACCTGGATATCTATTTCAATTTGTATTCCTTTTGTACTTGTGTAACCCAGATTGAGAGGCTGCATTGGGCTAGGTACTGTAGTTTTATGCTACACCTTGGGATAGTGCCTATCTTGTATCTGATAACATAATGGATGTTTTGTGCACCTTCTACCTCACCTAAAGGGCTTGAAGGTCAGGTATTTTTAAAATTAAATTAATTGAGTTTGTTGGAAGATATACAGAACAGATCAAGAAAGCTGAACCAAAATGTGGATGAAGAATAGTGTTGTAAAAGACAAAGAGAGAGAAGTCAGTGATCGGATACAGTAAAAGTGGTCAAATGATGAGAAAGAGGAGCCCAAAATCAGAATGATAACCTAGAGAATTGACTCTAAGACTAACAAGAGAGATAAGAAGCAATACAATAATCAGGGAGAAGATGGATAAAACCTTGAAAAGATCACTCAAACATAATAAAAGTTTTTTCTGTTTCAAGCTAGAGAGCTCAAGAAAGGCTCACAGTTGTTAGCCCCCAGTAAAGTCTCATCTGTCAAGAAAAAGTCAATTCCTTTGAAACATATTTAACACAGACCTTCAATCTTCAGCTTTTACCTGTCATAAATATCATGAGCCTTTTAATGATATACAGGGAAGTTAAACTCTCTGCAAGCACTATGCTTGATCTAATGAGGGAATGAGAAGGGAAATTAGAAAACAGAAAATGACATACCTTATGTTGTTCTATTGCATCTACCCATTGTTGTCTGTGGTCTGGATCCTGAGCCCGGAGGTACCAAACACTATCATTCACGCTGATATCAAATCTGCATTCATCAAAGTCATGGGGCTGTGACAGAGGAGAGTGTAAGAGTAGCTAAAATTAGCAACATGATAAACATTACCTCACAGACTATTTTGACACTCAAACACTAATCAGAAAATTTGTCTATATTGTCTCAAATTCATCCTAGATTATAAATTCTGTATTGTCTAGCTGTCTCAAATAATGAACAAATACTTTCATAAGGAAATATGCTTGCTGGTCTTCTGAAATAGAAAAGCCTGTGTCATACATTCTTATTAAGTAAAATTTTCATAAATGAATTCCATACATAATACATTCCATATTTTCAAATACTTTGAAACAAGTTCTTCAGCAAAGTATCTACCATACCAGAAAATATTCCTACGTATCCATTTTAATTTCAAAACACGACAAGAGCTCCATAACACTAGTGCTACCAGTATTAATTTTAGATGAAACACATACACCATAGCAAAAGACTATATCTAAATGACAAGTAAGAACTGGAACTTACAAACGATGACATGTTTTGCCTCAACTATTTTCACCATGAATATTTCACAAATAATTGGAAGCCACATGCAATCCTTTCACACATCTCCACTCAACTGTATATAACTTTCAGTTCACATGCCTTAAATACTAGTAAGCTTTCACTAATGCAACAGTGAAGCTGTTAAGGGAAGTACAGGGAAAGAAAACAATGATCTAATCTGCCCTGTACCCTGACATGGTCAATTCAAAGTTACTCCTTAGAAAACATCCAACTGAGCCAAATATTCCCCACATCCTTCATGTTTGAAAGCCATTTCTAAAGACATGTAATGCAGGTGTAGCTGAACACCTTTTTGAAATTGAATCCAAAGAAAACATACACATGAAAATAACTGCAGGAGGCTAACAAGGCTCCAGGATAAAGGCCTGTGACAAAGTCTGAAGGACCACAAACATTGGTACTAGATGCGGAAGACAAGTGTTAGAAATATCCTCTACAACACATTGCCAATACATTCATCTTGCAAACAAAAAAACTGTTAATCACTGACTAAACACTCCACAAAAGAAAACCTAGAAGTAAGTCTAATTTGTTGTCATGCACACCATTCCAGTGTTAGTGAGAATTTTTTTCCAAAGAATTTGGAAACCAGAAGCTAATTACACATAAACAAACAAACACCATTCTCTTTTTCTGTTTTTAACATACTAAGGAATAAGAAAAGTATAACAGAATACAAATTTAAAAAATTAACTAGAAAGAGTTTGACAAAAGTACATAAAAAACCAAAGTGTAAGCTTAAAACTTCATATACTTTGTCAGGCACCTGAGTGTTCAATGTTAAAGAAATTTAAACTTCCCATAGGAAAAACTTCTAGTAACCACAAGATTTGAAAATCAAGTCAAACAACTATAGCTACTAATTACCTAATACCTGACCATCTCAAGTTAATTAAATTCAACCAACTTTCAAAACTGGTTCTACACACTCCTTTGCCTTACTGAACCAGACAAAAGGGTGTAAAAAGGGACAAAAAAGGTTGTTTGACCCTGGCTGGATGCCAGGTGCCCACCCAAATCTTCGTTACACCCTCCTCAGCCACTTGGGGAAGGAGAATATGATGAAAGAGTCATGAATTGAGAGAAGGACATGGAGATCACCCACCAATTACTGCCACAGGCAAAACAGCATTGACTCAGGGAAAATAGTTTAATTTATTACCAGTCAAATCAGAGTAAGATAACAAAAAATTTAAAGTAACACCATTCCTCCTTACCAGGCTCAACTTCTCTACCTATTTTTCTCTACTTCATCCCTCCAAGTATTGCACGGCAACAAGGAATGGGAGTTGCAGTTAGTTCAAACACTTTCTGTCACTCCTTCCTCACGTTGTTTTTCCTTGTTCAGCATAAGAACTTTCTCATGGGTCTGAGACCTCTGTGATCTTCTCCAACATAAGTCCTTCCCAGGGGCTGCAGCTCTTCCTTTAACTGCTCCAGTGTGGTCCTTTCCACAGGGCACAGTCCTTCAGACACAGCCTGCTCCAGCATGGGTCTCCCAGGTGACCACAAGTCCTGCTAGCAAACTGCTACAACATGGGTTCCTCTCTCCATGGGGCCACAGGTCCTGCTAGAAGGCTCCAGCATGGGATTCCCACACCCATGCTCATGGTTGCAAGGAGACAATCTTCTTTACCATGGTCTCCCCTACAGGCTGCAGGGGAATCTGTGCTCTAGCACCTGATTATGTGTTCCCCCTCCTTCCTCACAGATGTCTGTGTCTGCAGAGCTGTCGCTGTCAAATATTCTCAGCCCTCTCTCCCAATCCATGCTGCACAGCAGTTTTTACACTTTTTTAGTATGTTATCACGGAGGCAATATACCATCATCTCTGATGAACTCAGTTTTGTCAGGTCCTTCTTGGACCCACACAGAGCTGAGTCTGTGAGATATGGAGGCAACTTCTGCATCTGTACACATCAGCTGCATCTGTAGCCCCCCACCACCAAAACTTGCCATACAGACCCAACACAGGAAAATACAAGTCTTCTAGTCTAGATCCCTCTTCTTCAAGCTGAATTTTCTATTACTATTATTATGTATGCAAAAGAAGTTTATCTGCTTTAGAATAGCCAACTTGCCAAAGCACACTGTCATGCTTATATGTCTGTACTCAACTACTCATCTGAGAGGCCCTCATTTAGTCACATGATGATCTATAACATCCAGAAATACTCCAAAAAAATCACCCAAACAGAAAGTCTAGAAAGATTAGCTATCAAGGTTTTTCCTGACATAATAGCATTCCACAGCTTGATCTCTCATTCTTGAAGTCTCTTGGATAGAGTTACAAGCAATTGCATTTATGTGATTAGAAAGACTTACCAAATATCATTTTAAAAACCTGCAGCACTACTGATTCCACACTTCCATATGGTGCACTTACTTCAGTTCACCATCGTCCTTGCTTTCCCCTGAATCTCATATCTAACCTAAACATCTTGTAATGCAACTTAAGACTATCACCTCTCCTTTCCAAAGACAAGTTTCTGTAATCCCTTTCTTTCCAACAGAGCTTCTAATATATTTGAAAATTCATGCCTTGTTGCTAAGACACGGAAAGATGTTTTCTCTGAGGTCTAGAGAATACTTCAAACACTTTTCTCCAGCATTTACTGCATAAACACTTATATATTACATGTAGTTAAGAGACTAAGTCATCCCTATATATATACACGTATATATATATATACACACACGTGTGTGTGCATGTCTGTATACTATAAATATACACACACTTACATATAACTGACCAGCCAGTCATTGCCCCACTCTGCTCCGCACTGAGGCACCCTCACCTTGAGCACGGCACACAGGCTCAGGTATGGAAATATAAGACATAAAGCTACTAGAGAGCATCCAAAGGAGGGTCACAAAGATGGTGAAGGGTCTGCAGGGGAAGCCTTATGAAAGGCTGAGGTCACTTGGCCATTTCAGCTTGGAGGAGACTGAGGGGAGAATTCATTCCGGGTCTTCAACATCCTTACAAGAAGCAGATGGGCAGGCACTGATCTCTTCACTAATGACCAGCAACAGGACTTGAGGAGGTGGCATGAAGCTGAGTCAGAGGAGATTTATTTTGGAAATGGAGAGTAAGTTTTCCATGCAGAGAGTCGTTGAGCACTGGAAGAGGCTCCCCAGAGAAGTGATCACAACACCACACCCGACAGAGTTCAAGAAGTGTTTGGACAATGCCCTTGGGCACATGGCAGGACTCTCGAAGCTCTCCTGCACAGGAGCAACAGTTGGACTCAGTGATCCTGGTGCATCCCTTCCAACTTAGCATATTCTGTGATTCTGTCAATCAGGTTTAGGGTTATACTCAGCTCACCATGCAGTCCCATGTTATAAGCAAGTACAGCTGATCAGATGATCCTGTTAGATTAAGTTGCTTAAAGAAAAGAAGTAACCACTAACAAGGTTAAATATGCTTCAAAAGGAAATTAGGCAGGTGATACATGATTTACTGTTTACCTACTTTAGTTGTATGCATCATTTGCCTATTTTCCATATTTTTGGCAACTGAAATAATTGTTTATCATCCTTCTCCTCTGATTTTTGGCTTTTTTTGGGAAAACATACTTCATTGGAAGAACCCTGAATTAACTGAACACAAAAGACAAATAAATCACCTGAATCATGTGATGTGTTCTTAACACAGAACAAATCGGGTTGCTGTTGATTAACCCTGTTCTCCACCATGGAGTACGGAGTTCACATTCCATTGTCACTGATAACTTGGCAGACTTCTGTATGTTACTTTACAGTTACATACTCTACATACTCTGTAACAGGTGCTGCCTACTACATACATTCTCCTCCCCCCAAGCTACAGACAAACTTCCTTGGTTTACCTCTGGCTATAACTACTTTAATTGTTTTCTATAGCTGCATCTAGCAAAGATCACAAAGTGTTATTCACAACTTCTCAGGTCTGTCCTTCACTCTTCTAACATTCTCATAAGACTAGTTTGATTCCTTTGCACTTCCTGGAAGTTTTTCCATTTCTCTTTACTTTTTTTCCTGTACTTTAGTTTTCCTGTAGACCACAAAGCATTTCATTTAGATCTCATTTCTTTCTGAGGTTCACTGTTTCTTGCCTAGTTTGCTTTTCCCTTTCTTACACTCAGAAGCTGTTTTAAAATGGTACAGTTCTCAGCCAGTCACATGACGATCTTGGAGGATAAATAGGGATTTTCATCTGTAACAAGCTAAGGACATGTACTGAGGCCAGGATATGTCCTAATGACCTTTCACAACAAAGATAAAGAGAAATGTTATGCAGGGAACAGGAAACAAGCAGGAGTTCACTATCTATCCTCAGGATTTAAAGCACCTTGGAGAACTTCAGTTGCTTTTTCCCAACCTGCAGCAGTCTCAAGCAACATACGTAAATTGAGAGAGCACTGGGGAATAAAAGCCAGATCAAGACACTTTGAATGGGGGCACCTGAAAACGCTTACAGCATTTTCAAAGCTGACTTTTAAGCACAGGTTTAAGTGTCTGTGGCAGAGGTCATCTCTGCGTATGCCAAGGGCGCCTTCGAGAGCCCACATTAAAAAATAAACAAAACCAACAAAAAGCCACCACAGCTAAATTATAATTCCATTTAAGAACATGCTGCAAGAAATAGGCCTCCAGTATCCACAAACACCCTTTCTGTAGGATTCCTAAGCTTTTTTCCAAGGCACCTGCAGAGAACAAAGGCACTCCTGCAGAAACAAAGGCAATTCCAAGTATTCAAGCACCCTAGATCTTCCCAAAATCAATGGATACTAGCTCATAAATTCTGAACATTCTAAGCAAGAGCAGTTTACATGAAAAAACACTAACTTGGCTACAGTTACTGAGGAAGTCAGTAGCCAGCTCGGGTCTCATGAGTCATAGCTGATTTCATTGCCACAAAATCCTTCCTGCTATACAGCTGTCAAGCCTGAGGTATTCATAAAACAAGCTTCAGAGCAGTGTCGCCTTGAAAAATACTGGTTCAGGTGTTTATGGCAAATCACACAGGAAAGATTAAGTGTTTTTATATACTTTATAACCTTCAAGAGTACTCCACGTCAGAAAAGAAACCCAAAACCCAACCTTGAATGAAAAAACTTTTGCTTGATCTCCCTCATTACTCCAAGTAGTGTTAATGGCATTTTGTCCTTTCCTTACCAAGGAAAGCCAGGGTGGTTCATAGCAGATACAACTCAAGTATACATATTACTCTTATTAAAGTGTGCTTCTGCCACTATTTTCAATGCAGAACTAGAACTTGCCTAAACTGAGATTATTTTAAAATTTTGAACGTTTTTTCTTATTAAGAAAATCCCAAGCTGGGAACTGGGTCACAAGACAAACAAAAAGAGCCCTACAGAAAATGAAAACTACAATTCCTTAGATCTCAGACATAAATGTCACTAGCATAGTTAAGATTTTATCAGACAAGACCAGTCAAAACATTGTCATTAGTGCCTTATTAAATACTAAATAGCAGTATTTTTCAAGTTAGTGTATTTCTCTCCAGAGTCACTGAAAAGCTCATGGGTCAAGTTAAAGACAGAGAGATCACTTACCTACTGTCAACATGGTCAAACAGATTTGATTTAGGGAAAACTGGCTTAAGTCATTGCCAAGCAGAGTTGGATGGTGAGAAACAAGAGAAGCACAGGACTGGGAATGAGGGCTATGGTCTAACACTTTAATTCTGCCACTCCTTCCTCATGCTTTCATCACATGCTCCAGCAAGGATTGTATCCATCATTGCAATTCTTCAGGCTAAACCTGTAATGGCATAGGCTATTTGGAGGCTGCAGCCTCTGTTAAGACATATGCAGCTACTGTTGGGTTCTAATTAGGTTGCAGTGTGGTTGTTTGGTCTGGTATGATTCTCTGCACAGGTTACCAAAAATGCCTGCACAACATACTCCTCCACAGGCTGCGGGGGATCTCACTCTGTGGCTGGAGCATCTCTTCCTGCCCAACCAGTTTTTCTCACACCTTTTCCTCACTCCTCTCTTTCTCACACACTGCTGAGCAGCATTTTTGCCATTTAACTCTGTTTGCCTAGCGATGTAACACAGCGGTTGTGAGGCACAGCTGTGAGCACCCTGCACTGTGCCCACTGAAGCTGACCCTGTTCTGCGCAGGACAACCAGGGCTCTCCTCATGGAGGCTGCATGGCAGACCCCAACCCCACGACGTAAACTCAGTGCAATCATAAAAGCTCATCAACATCCTTCTGTCACTATGACTTATTTTTGAAGACACTTGGCTTTAGAACTACAAACACTGAAGTAATTAATTTTGCAAGGATTTTTTAAATATCAATATCTGTTGTGGATTTAAGGAGAGCATTATACTTCATTACTTAGAATACATTTTATTAATCATGTACTGAAGTCCCAAAAGACATTACAAGTTCTGATTTTCTGTATTTGCAATATTCGCGCCCCGCTGCCCCCAAGAAATGCCAAGTAGATCCACAAATCTGGCAAATTAAGGTCTACAAGAGTCACAACACAAAATTCCAGTTTCCTATTCTTTGTTCTAAAATCCAGTCAAAACCTAACAGAAACACTGACTACAATGTCTTGCCTTTCCTTGTCATTATTCTTAAGCAGTAAGAACCCACTTGTAAGTTACAATGACTGGTTGTATTCTTTTTATATTTATTGGTGCTGTATTTTTTTTCACGACAGTACAGGAAAACCTTACTACAAACAAGCAAGTAAGACAGACAGTTCTGTGCCTATTGGAAGTGATAAAGGTTTAGGGGCAAAATATGGGATATCTAACTTCTAGCTCATTAGCGTATTAAAAAGAAAAATTTCGCATAATGGCATATTTGCACATGTAGAAAAAAACCAAAGAAAACGGGCTTAAAACTATAAAAGCTATTCCATGTTTTTACATTATTTGCTACTACCCAAATATTCCACTTCAGGTATTGAGTCAGGATATTTTCTTCTCAAAATGCCTTTGAACACTAAATTTTCTTTTAAGTAATGATCTTATCTTTTCAAAACCTAGCCAAAGTAGAGGCCAGTGAAAGCAGAAGCATGTAAGCAGAATTTAAAATTAGTCAGTTAGCACAGTATGCAAATTTAAAATTAGCTTGGTTTAATCCATTGCAAAAGAAGCTCTCTCATGAGAGAGCTGTCCTTTTAAGTCTGGATCAAGTGTACATTGTATGTTACTTTAACACTGAAACCACACATAAAATTTGAAATTACAGATCTCAGGTGTAAACCTGGTCGATCAGTTTTTCTGCACACCTGCCAAATAGATTCAGATGCAGAAAGTGATAATACAAAAAAAATTCCATAGTTATTTGTGAGGAAATAATCTATCTTACAGGGTACTATCTTACACTATATGATTTTTTAGATTATTACTTTATCAAATTATTTTTGTGTTAATGAAGTGGAATTAGTAGGTAGTCATGCTGTGTTGGTTCATACGTAAACATACCCCCAATACTGCTATTCTCAAGTGCCTACTGAAAAAACACTTAGCAAGACAGAGTATAACAAATGTGTACTTGAAATGTCAGCTAAAAATTAGTCAAAGACACAGAATGGCACTGTTTTACTAGAAGAAAGAGGGCAAGGCTGAAATAGTTGTAAACCAGCGTGTGCTTGCAAATGTCACCTTAAGTGATTTACTAGTGACTACAGATACATGTAAAAGCTCAGTGGATTATTAAATTGGTATTAACAGATTTAGAGACACATAGAGAGAAATCAGGATATAACTAACGGGTCTGTCCTGTTTAAACATAGTCTGAAGAATTTCAAACTTGGTCTAACTCATAAGACTTACTTTTAGAGCTAACTATCAGTTATGGAAATGGAAGCATACATGTTACTGCTTTGGTGAGAACCAAGTCTAAGTGAATCCCCTGCAAACAAATTCTGATGATACCTCTCAGGTTTCTAGTTGGAACAAAATATTTGCCTTACCTACCAACAACATGCATCAGCCACAGGAGAAAAAACTATAGAAAAACATCCAGCTAGAATTGATTACAAATCACCATGTTAAACTTCTTAGGAAGCACATAATATGCAGCAAGAAACTAGAGGTATTAATCAGGAAGAAAGACAAGCAATTTTGTATCAACTTCAGAGAATGCAGAAAACGCTGTCTGAGCCACTTTTTTTAAAGGTTAATTTTATTGGAAAGTCAACCATAGGAATCACACTCACACTGCTGCACTCCTAGGGTAAGTATTCATATATTAATTTAGTTGTACCTCTCACAGTATACTGCAGCGTGGCACAGGAGACCCAGCACTCTCACATACACCAGTGAGAAGAGAACAATATGGATTTCACAAGTAAACCATGAGTGAATATCCAGAGAAGGTACTCCACCCTAACAGAAAAGCCATGCATTGAGCTGGCAATGTAGAACATTCTGGACCTAGATTCATGGTGACGGGAATGGAAATTCCTGTTCTGGGAATGGAAATTCTTGTTCTAGGAATTTCAGTGGCATTCCAGCTAGAACAAAGGCCTGATGTACCTGCTGAAGCACCACACTAAGACTTAAGATTAGCTTGGTTTGAATCCAAACATAAGCAACTTAACACAGTGCAACTGTATAAGCATTTCTATAAATGCAGTATGAACATTATTAGCAACAGGACTTATGCTAACTATGCAATTCCCAGCCCAGAGCTGATCTCATTAACTTGCTATGAAAACTGGCTCTATCAACTAGACCTTGGAGCCAGGTGTCTCTAGCTATGATACAAAATTTAAGCATGAGATATCAAAAATCCTGAAGCTACAGACACAGATGAAAAGCCAGAGCCCCAGAATCATAAACAATTCCTTAATGGTCAAATACCAGTCAGTGAAAACATGCAACCTCCACAGCTGGGAAGGCTGGTTTTGCTCTTGGTAGCAGTGGCCACTTAAAAGAAAAAAACCAAACACTTGAGCAACAGGGCAAGGAAGCCACAAGGCTGCAGCCTGGGAAAGGACTACCTCTCCAGCATCACAGTGCCCCAGTCATAGACTAAAAGATGCTTACAAAGGATCCTAATTTGGGTCTGTGTGTGTGTTTTGGCAAAAGATGTATGCTACAGTTCTATACCTGTCCTGCCATCCAACCTTCCCCATCCCTCACTGAAGGGTTCTCCAATTAGGTTACCTTCACCACAGCAACTAGGACCATGAAGAACAAAGCTATCAGGCTAGAAATATGGTAGTGGCTAGATGGTACTGCATAGTTACAGATAATTTAGGATGTCAGATATTAGGGACTGCTTTGAATACAAAATAATAATGGTTACTGTGTAATAACTTACAGCAATAATTAAAAATATGTAAGAACTAATTAAAAAGACAAGGCATGTTGCAAATGAATGTCAGTCTAAAAGCTTTCATTCTGAAGTTCAAAATTGAACTGAATTGTCAGTCTGCCATCACAGCTACCTCTAATTCTTTAATATATATTTGCATGCGTATACATATAGGTGTATATATGCACACATAATTAGTTTGAAAAAGCTGTAAAAGAGAACTTAAGAAACAGCAACACTTATCCTCAAAAGACAGCAACTTAAAAAGCTTTAGGAATATATTAGACACCAGTTACAGTACTACCTCAGTTAAGTACATGGACACCTGGGGTATTAAATTCTGTTCCAACTAGTCCTCTTAACTAAGGAATGATAGGCTTCAGTTGAGAGGAAAAACACATCAAACAGATTTAAAAAGTGGTGAAATTGGCTGCACTGATTTCACCCTAACTAGAATTCAACATGAACATGGGAAAACAGCAACTAAAGTACATGCCTAAAGGAGGAGGCAAGAAGATTAACTGGGAGAAGAAGAAAACACTCAAGCAGTCATCTATAACAAACTATTTTCAATGTATGAACAGAAAACGCAGTTAATCTTCAGGAAGCATTTAAAAAAGAGATGGCCACCTGTGGCTGCACACTAGCACACAGAAAATATTCTAACTTTTTGACTTTGTATTCTGTGAATGCATATCCAAAAGTGAGGTCTAATATTGTAAAAAGCCTCAACAGAGCTCCACAGCCATCACAAGACACAACAGATAACAAACAGCAAGCTGCCTAGGAGGACTGTTGAGCAACAGTACAACCCTGGAGGGGGTGACATACGAACCAAACACAGTCCTGAAGAAGAAATCAACTATAAATCAATCTTACAAAAATGCATAGAAATTCAGATTGAGCAAGAATAAGGATTGCAAGTAGCACAGAAAAATTTGTTGAGCTATAAAATCATAGTTTTAATACCTAAAACACTGAATTTATTCAAGATTTGATATACATCTGCAAGAAATACTCCACAGCATGAAACTGCTCCAATATACTGATCCACAGGCAAGTACTACGACCCTGAAGTGCACGTCAAATAATGACCAGTGTTAGAATTTAATTATCTTAATTTAAAAAGTCATGTTGTGGAACTGTATTCTCTCTGATAATAAAACGACAAATACTGCTGGATTACAGCCTTAGTTTCAAGAGTGTGGCAACACATGATTACATTCAAATACTAAAAACTAATTGTTCAGCAATATTAAGTAAGGGTAAGATATCTGGTTAATGTACATTGTAGATTTTTTTTTACATCTTAATAATTTTAGAACCTGCATCATAGTACAAAGAACAGGCTGATCTGACCTGATCTGGATGTGTATTTTTCCATTTCTGACTTAATTTCTTCAATACACACTACAGAAGAACTTATCCATTTCTCCACCATGCCAAACAACTCTTTTTTGCTTGACCAGGATATCAGCACTTCACAGAACTTCAATATATACACACATTTTCATTTCACATCAACCCATCCATGGCTGGTTCAGATAACTCAGAGGCCTACACAAATTTGTACAAAGGATGTGAATACCAAAGCTAATTGTCCAGGAAAATCCTGTATTTCAAGGAACTTCCACATGCCACACCAGTAGCTGCTCAGTGTCATTATCTCCTAGGCATTTACTCCCTTTCCTTTCCTCCCTATCCTGCTGCTCTTTGGCATTTTCCTCTCCAGAACAAAATCACCTCAGGCCTTTCACATATGACTAAGTATTCCTAAATACATCTGCCTCTATTTAGAATGTCCATTTCCCATTTAGCTGAAATTTCCCACCAGTCTTGATTTAACTACTTGATTGAGACACACACCAAAGCCAAATAGTACTAATTGCCACATGACCTAAATAAACCCTGACCTAGTTAGGACTTATAAGTCTTAGTTTACTCAGGTAATTTTTTTAGTAGCAACTAAGGCTGACAAGATACTTTATAAAATCACAAAAAAATAATTATTCAATTAAATGCCCATCATGTCATGCTACACCAGATTGTTTTCCAGTCTCAGACAGTTGGAAACAATATTTATCCAAGCAATCAGCAATTACTACAAATTTACTGCTAGTGTTTCTGCCCAAGGCATGGTCTTATGGTTTAGCCTTTTTAATAAAAACTTTCAAAAACTAACACCCATCAGTTCCCATTCAACTTAACCAGCAACAAGCTCAAGCAAACCTAAGAGTAGATACCAACTGCAATTACAGCATTCTTTTACCATAAGCAGGTATCTTAGCAGGATAAAATTTTGACACAGTAGCTAGAAAAAAAGTAAATCCAAACTTTATTTCATCTATACCACTTCTCTATAATATCATATCAACTGAGTAAAAAATACTGTTAGATTTCACATTGTATAAAGTGTAAAAGAAACACATCAATATATTGTTAATGTCAAGATGATTTTTTGAAAGTCTGCTTTGCAAGATATGATTCTTCATGCTACTAAGAACACTTCTCTAGCACTGACATCTTCAACTAAAAAGACATATCTTTATAATAAAACTTAGAGTTTTGTAGGGTTTGATGTTTCTGTGAAAAAATTCATAGGAAAGTTTTGCATGTGTTTTAATTGATAAGCACATGAAGCAGTTTCTGTTAACCTGTCAATCTCTTTTTAAAAAATGTCAATTTGTACTTCGTCTCACAAGCACCGCATCATTAATGGTGGTCAGCATCACGCTATAAATAAAACAGAAATACTACTAGAGTGAGGAAAGGAGGCCGTTCAACTAACCGTATCTTTAAAATGTGGAGTAAGATTTTTATTTTTAGTGGTTGATTACTGGATACAAACATGGCAGTCTCTCTTCAGACTACAAGGGAATGAGAAATTTAAAATTGAGATCTGCCAGTTTAGCTCTTTCATGTACAGTGTTCTTGTTCATTTTGTAAACTAAAAGTAACACATGTTTCCATCTGTCCTAATTTATAAAATGAATTTTTATTAAGTTCTTTACACAACAATTTACTACTACTTAGGAAGGAAAAAAATCTAAGACAATTCACTAAGCTGTCACTCAGACAGACTTCCATTTTCTATCTTCTTGCTTTTCCTGAGCTCCAGATATTCATAACAGATACTCAACCCCCACACCTTTTAGAAATTCATTCCAAATCTAAATGGCTGGCTTGCAATTTTATATTAATATAAAATGTCATTACTGCCTTCATTAAGCAACTGTGCTTTCCAATTTCTGAAAAAAAAAAAAGCCCCAACAAACATGTTTACTTGAAAGTATCTCCGCTATGCAAACTGAATTTATCGCACAGTCCTAGTTCAGGCATTTCCATAGAGTGTCTAATTGTCTCTTTACAACACAATAAAAAAGCAAAGTACACCAAAAACCCCAAACTACAAACCAGCAGCAAGTTTCCATAAAGGTTTTGATAAGCATATATACCATTGCATATAACCAAAGCCAAGGAAAACCATTGCATCACAGTTACTGCATATGGTTTGAGCAACTAAAACCAAAAAGATTTTTCTACATAAATAATATACACAGGAAAGAAGATAAGTATCAATCACTGGATTAAATCAACATGGCAAATATAGATTCTATCAGTAGAAAAGCTGAAGTTTTAAGCCGGAACATAAGCTTCTGGAACTCTTCCTGTGTAGCTAGTCACCTCTAGGGACAAAAAATACAAAGTTCACACACAGCTGAGTTTAAGTACTCTTAAAATTTTACCAAGCATTACATTTCTCTAAACATTTTTTAATATCCTCCATATACATTCATGCAGAAGAGCTACTCTGACCAGGCAAAACCCCCTAGAATTAATCAGATAAACACTTTGTTATTAAGAATTCTATAAAGAGATTTGAGAATCTATTCATATAAATTCCTACCATGATTAAATCAATGTTGGCCTTCCTCTTAGATTGCCTGAAGTGGGGGCAGAGCATATAATTTTACTCTTGATTTATCATGCTGTGACTACATGAATTAGTGCAAGTCATTCTGTAAGAAGTGACACAGCAATGGCACTGTAAGAACAGACACAGCAATCAAAGCAAAGACAGCACAAGCTTATGAACCAGGTTGCCTGAAAGTTGGACTTCCGGATCTACAGGGCATTTTCTTTTGTTCTTTTAACAACAGACCCAAACCTTCCACTCCACAACCATGCCCCAAGGACCCACATCTACAAAACTGGTTAGAATGAACATCCATTCTAACCTTGTACACAGAATTCCCCACTCGAAGTCTGACTGAAGAATGAAGGAATTCCAAAACTTTAAGATAAAGAAGGGTATTCTTAATAAAGACCAACTGGCACTGACTACCATCAACAGCACTAATTTAGTATGCACAGATTAATATAACAAAGCTTAAGTTTGTCCATATATGAACTTTCTATAATATGCATAATTTCATCTCATCCACTGACCATACAGCAGAACTTTCATCTTCAGTTTCAGCCTCCAGCCTGTTTTAAACCAATTAAACACCTTTGAGGTGTTTTGTCTTATGTGGACAAAAGCAAGTCACCTAGCATCATACACTGACTTTCATCATCCTTCCCCAAACTTAATTCATTTGGCTAGTTCTTTACTTGATGTAATCCAGTGAGTATACAATAAATAATCATCCTTTGTTCACCTATTCCAGAGAAATCAGCTGTTTTCACTCACAATAGTCTAACCAGATCCCATATTTTTCATTCAATGACAGGTAACTGTCACATGGCCATACCTGTTCTGGATATATGACAATATAATTTTGCTCTTGAAGCACACGAAAAAGCTATGCTAATAAGCATTAATTTAACTAGTATTCTTTCATCAAATAAAGGGAAGAGATGAGTGTCTTGCAAAATATTCCCGTAAAACTATCTATCAATCCCTACCCACTAAAAAACAAATGATACAACAAGAGCAGAAGCAACTGTGGGGTTCTGCATACAATATTCATATCTCAATTAATACTACAACTTATAATTAGACTCATCTTCATTGCTGAAAGTACAGTAATACTGCTCAGTGACAGCAAACTTCCAAATTTATGCTTGTATGTTAACAAAATGTGATCATTTTATAGTAACAGTAGAGTTAACTATGCACAAAAAAACATTACATTCCTCATCGGATTCAAACATGCATACCTAATCCAAGCGCCTAAAAGAAGGCTTCATGAAAATCCAGCTACCCTTTCCTACAAGAGAACATTACAGTTATCAACACCATCTCATACTACAGAAAACTTAACTGAAATACAACAGGTTAAGACAGAAGTAGTTAATGCGTCTGACTCTGGATCAGCAAGATTAAGGGAAACTGAACTTAGAGTATAGTCAAAGACTGTTGAAAAATATTAAAGATTAAGATATCAACTACATCAAATCAGTGCAAATGAATTAAGCCAATAAGAAGTCTGACATCCCCTCATTACCAAATTAATTACTAATCATTCAGTAAATTGTAAGTTCCACTGAGAGCAAAGGTAGTTTCCACACATTATCATTTCAACACTTATTTTATCAGCCATTGGTGTTTTCCTATGCATTTAAATACATACTGGAAAGTTATAGTTACTGAAGACATTATGAGGATACAGAAGTAAAGATTAATTATGTGCCTCAGGAAGAATGCCTTAAACATTTATCTTTGAGCATAATCAGTTTTTGATTGGAAACTTAAGTTTTAACATGACTACAAAATACAATATTCAATTTGTTACTAAACAACTATCAATGCTACAGAAGCAACAGAAGCATCAATGCTAAAACTCTGGCATTAAAGTACACCCTCTGAAAAACAAAGAATAATTACAAGACAGTTTCAGAAGTATATTTCTATATACTAGAGACATGAAATGATCCAATGGTATTCCTCAGCTTCTAAACAATAACTTTAATTGCAGCTAGATATAACTAACTGGAACTTACTAGCTTTCAGGAATACCATCTACCAACTGAACTGTCAAATACCATTCACAAAGCACGAGCCCGAACAAAAACGGAACTAAAATACACGATTAACCTTTAGAACTGTGGATGCTTTTAATTCTTTCTCCATGTATTCAAGAAGTTCAAGAACTTAAAAACAGATGCATCAATTCAACTCCAAGTAACCAGATCTAACAAGTGCCAGAGAGAAAAAGAAAAAAGGTACCTGTAAGAAGTTCCACTGTTACCTACATCCTAGTCTGAAGACATGCTTGCCAGCTTGCTTCCCTTTTGTAAACTGCCATGTACCAAAACATTCCAGCAGAAACGGTGGTATCCCTATAAGCCCTCACTCCACCACCACAGCTGGAGATGTGCTGTTCAGCATGCCTGCAGATGCCCTTTGGCTACATCCTTGCCAACAGCTTCCTCTCCCTGCCTAGTTGGCATGCTAAGCTCTTGCCTCTTAATAGATTTTTGGAAGTTCTGATCATAGGCTCAACAGACTGCCATAAATACACCTCAGTGAGAACCCATCCTGACAAAGTTCTAGAAGCACAAACAGTTCAAAAAAATAAAACACGTTACATGAACTGTTTAAATTTTTAGATTACTACAATCCTTGCCAGACATCTAAATGTAAAAAACTCCTTTTCTTCACACACTTTTCTCCAAAATATATTTGGTTGATGTAATCAATTCAGTCTTTTTTTTTTTAAACCAAAAGGTGTTAAATAAAAATCTCTTTGTAAGCTGATTACCAGAAAGGAAGAATACTTCTTGTTCGTCATCCTTAATTCAACTCGAAAAAATTCCACATATTTGGTGGAATAAGAACACACATGCTAAGATTTAACACTGCTACTTTAGTTATTTGTGTGCTATGTGGAAGTCGGGCTGTTTTTACTCTAAATCACATAACTGGACAGACTATTTAACCGTATTGCAGAAAGATTACAGCACGCTTTTTGATAACTATTAGTCATAATGTTATTATGTACTGTATTGTAATGCTAAAAGCCAAAAAAGGAGATTTTTTTCTTTATCTTTTAAGGCAAATTAATATTTTTGATTTTTCATGGAGTCATAAATGTTGGGAAAAAACTCTAATGTTATCAAGTCCAACCATCAACCCAGCACCACCACATTCACCACGCCATCAAGTGCTATATCCTCACCTTTTTTGACACTTGTAGGGATGGAAACTCCACTGCTACCCTGGGCATCCTGTTTCAATGTTTTACAGCCCCTTCTGTAAAGCATTTTTACTGTGTAATCTAAACCTCCCCTGAGACAACCTGAGGGCATTTACTCTCATCCGTCCACTTTGAAGAAGTGACTGAAATACAACTTGCTAAAACCTCCTTTCAGATAGTTTAAGAGGACATAAGGTCCCCCCCTCAGCCTCCTCTTCTCCAGCCTAAGCAACCCCAGCCCCCTCAGCCACTCCTCATAACACTTATGCTCATTTATGCAGAGGTTCTTTACTCTCACTAGTCTATTCCAAACCTTCTTTTAGCATTTGACAAAAACAGCAACACACTAACTTGTTCAGAGAAAGAAGAACAGAGAAGAACATTTGTTCACAGAGACGAACATTTTCTTTTGGAAATCTACAGGGTTGTGCTCAGAAAGTCAAGAACCACATTCAAAGAACCACTACCCTCTTTCTAGAGCAAAGATTGTGAAGGATGATACCTCCTCTGGGAAGCTGGTTGGGGGTCTTAAATTGACCATGTAAAAAACTTTGCACCCTTCAGAGCCAGACAGTCTATCCACCCACAAAACCCTCTAGTGTAAGAAGTGAAAAGTTGCTTGCTGAAGCCCCAAATTAAAAGAGTTTGTTTTAGCATTAGGAATTCCTTGCCCTGCTCCACAGTGTTCCACTGATGCCACTGCCATAAGCAGATGACCTTAAAGAATTTGCCATACCCATGTTTGTTTTCTCCAGACACAAATATTTAGCACCTCAAAACATGAATGATGTCAATAATAAAATTGTACTTACTGTAATCTCAGCCTTGCTCAGACAGATAGAGCCTCTGCAGCCGTACTCAGTTTCATCTTCAGACTTGTAATAACTGAGTGTGTTGCTTTTCAGAACTACCCATCGATCCTGCCACCCATGAATATAGTTGGTCCACTGTAAAAAAATTTTCCAGAGATCAGCCAACAATAAGACAACAATAAAAGAACGATGGATGTTTTCTAGGCTTTTGAGTACCTGAAGAAACAGGTAACTTATTTTTACAAGCTCTTTCTAAATGAGAAACTTTTTTCTCCTCAGAGCTCCTAGAATAATTTTACAAACTCCCAAAACAACCAAAAACCATTTGTTTTGAAGGGTCAATAAGACAAGAGATGTCTGGACTCCAACTGCACTGCCACGGCCCGTCACAATAAAGGAAATAAACATACTGACAGGGGAGGGGAGAAAAAAAAAAAAAAATGACTAAGGTGAGTTTAGGCACCTGATTTAAAATCTGGAGCTAGGCCAAAAGACAAGGGGAACACGGAATAATTTCTTTTATAGAAAATATGATATAAAGTTATCTTCATATAAATACAAACATGCCATTATCCCACAGCACTGTAAATAACAACTGTAATACCTAGGGGACTCAGTGCTTTATTAATTTAATATTGCCCATAGATACTGCTTTAGGCTTTAATTCTAACTACTTTCACTAAGAGGATACTTGGTTACAGCAGACATCCAATCATGTTTTTGCTATTCAGATTTTTCTAGGGACTCCACATTCACATAATGAACAAAATCAATATTCTGGGAAAAAATTCTGGATTAGTTCTAGAGACATCTAGTAAAAAGTGACCGAAAGTTCTGATTACTATTCTTACATTTGCAACATTTCTTCTGACTACACTTTGTAGAATCATATGAACTTTATAGAATCATCTGACACTAATAGAAAATCAGGACTAACCAATAATTCTGACAATACACTGATACTTATTAATCAATCATGGTGCAAATGTCATACATTTGACAAAAATAGAAACAAAAGCATTGGAATCAATCTTATCATACAAGCATTTATTTGACAAGTGTTCTTTCATGAAAAATTCTGGTTAACATTTAAGTCTATCCATCATTCATTATTTTGTAATCTAAAAAATGAGGGGGAAAAGTCAACTAAGAGTCTCATTGCCACTTTGTACTACATACATTAGTTAATACATACTCCATATTTACATGTTAACTTCAGTAATAAGATGACGAGGTCTAAAGAAAACAATTACAGCTAAGAAATTCTTAACAATTTTCAAATGTAGGCAAGATCTTGATTTGCTCTTAAAATATAAAGCCCTTTTTCATCTCTTAATACATCTAAATGCTAAGGCAGCATTACTTAAAGAAAGCCTCAAGTGTGCTTGGTGCATGAAGTGGTAGCACAAGCAGTCAGAGGTGTATTATTTCTTGCCTTCCTCTTTTCCTATCTCTCATGTTCCCAACTCCTCCCAAGATCTGCAAGGCAGAGTCCAAAGTTATCTTGGGGAAAAAAAAAGCCCAAAGAAAACGACCTTTTGTTCTCTGAAAAGTTAAGAGACATAGCAGTGAATCTTGCAATCTGCTGTTGCAATCTTGCATTGCTGTTGCAATCCACATGTGCCATCCTTTAAGTATATTTGGGAAGGCATGAGGTTTTGACAGGGAAAAGACCAGTGTTTTTCCAAGCATCTAGATTCTCATGCTTCCTGAAAGTCTCTTCCACTGAAGTTCTTTCTTTGTATCCACCTTAAAATCATTAGCAGGAAATACAATGGAAAAAAGAGTTGCAAAACATTTCAAAAGTCCAGCAGGATACACTCCTAACAAGTTTCTCTTACCAAATTCCTCCATTACCTTCACAGTTTTTCTCTTTAGTGAAGGCAAGAACTACTAAAACTACTACTCACACAGTGAACCGCAGCCCACTTCTATGATCTCAGAATTTAATTATACACAGTAAGATATTAAAAATAGGTATTTCCTTAGTAGAAAGTTCAGTATGCTACCATGCCATTTAAATTAGTTTACCTTAATAATTACTGAGGTATCAACTAACAAAAGGTAACCTTACCCCTCAATCATATTCATTGAGACAGGTTTCGTCATACTTGACTATTCAGATTAAATTCCGGGTTCTCATGGGAAAGATACTCTCTGCTACACTCAGCATAATCATCCACAAAAGTAAAAAGTTTGCACATACCTCGGCTAGAATGTCTGTAGGTATGGCTTCACCTGCTACACCACTAAGAAAAGCACCTGGACTTTGTATTTAATTTGCTAACATAAAAATTAATTACATCCCATAAATTACTTCCCTTCTAACGATGGAAGCATCTTACCCAAGGAAAACTTTGCTGTGAAAAAAGCAAACAAAACAGCAAAACACCAAACAAAAATCTCTTATTGTAACTAACACTATCTCACATCCATCTCATCCCCTCCTTTCACCATCTACTATTAGGTAAGATCTTACAAACGAGAGCAGAGATCCTGCTCTTCTACTAACCATTCCTCTTATCTCTGGGGTTAGAAACATTTCCAGCCTGGAAGGAGTTCACAAAGTCCCTCACAAAAGTGTGAACTCAGTTATGGCTGTTTTCTACGCATTCAGGGCAGTGTAAGATCTCTGTATCCCGTGCCTCCTACGTTGGCTTGTGCCTAGCCTTACTGCGTAGGACAAGAAAAAAATTTCAAAACATAGTGCTTTAATCTTAGATATTTCAGCGTTATTCTGAATATACTTTCTGTAATAAAAAAATAAAATATCCGCATGAAACTAAGTAATACAATATTCTAAAGTACTTCTGAAAATAAAATTTTCCAGTATAAACCAACACATGCTCGGAAGCCACCTTATTTCCAGCGATAAAAGAGAAAATAACTACGGTTATTTTTAAAAGGGGAAATAAGCCGTATAGCCATTTTCCTTTTCCTCTCCTCCCGTTATCTCTTGTCGCAGGAGTATTTCAATGCCCAGTTTTGATACTTGCACTCAAAGCCGTGCCTGCTCCCGAGGAAACACGACTGGCTGCGGGCACCTCCGGGAGCTCCCGGGTATCCGCGACACTCAGGCCCGGCGCCGCTCCGGCCGGAGCCCGAGGCGCGGGGAGACGCCCTCCCTGCGCGGCTGCCGGAGCCCCGCGCCGTGCGGCCGGCGGGCTCGGGGGGCGGCGGGGACCGCGACCCTGCTCGAAGAAAGGCTCCCCCCGGCCGCAGGGGGCGGCGGGGCTGAGGGAGGGGGCGCCCGGCGCCACCGCGACTCTGCCTGGCAGCGGCTCCGCCGTCAGGTGGCGGTGCCCCGGCCGTGCCAGCGCCGCCCGCGGAGCCGCCCGGCCCCCCCGCCACCGGGCCCCTCGGCCCGAGCCCCCGGGGCGGTCGGGCCTGACAGCGAGGAAGACGGGGGGGCGGCAAGGCGCAGGAACGGGGTAGAGGAGGCTTACCTTGCTGAGCACCCCGCAGAGCTCAACAGGCAGTCCGAGCTCGGTCTCCGGGTCCTCCTCGGAGCCGGAGGAATTCCAGCTCTGGTTGTCCGACATGGAGACCGGAGCCGCAGCCACCGCCGAGCTGGGAAAGAGCCGGAGCGGCCCCCGCCCACAGCAGCCTTCTTCTGCCGAAGGGACCGGAGCGCCGGGCTCTACTCGAGCGGGTGCCGCCACCGAGCGCCGCCCGCCCCTGCCAGCGACCGGCCGGCAACCAGGCTCGCAGCCCCGGGATCCCCTCGCCGCGGCCCCTCAGACCCCGCCCGCGGCCAGAGCCACAACACCGGGACAGCGAGGGGAGGAGGGGCGAGCGCGCGTCCGCCTGCTGGGCACCCGCTCAGCGCGCTCCCGTCGCCGCCATCTTATGTGAGGCGGGCGCTCATCGACAAGCACTCCACCCCGCCGCGGCGCGCCGCGGGAGTTGTAGTCCTGCCCCGCGCGGCCGTGAGTCCGAGCGCCATTGCCCCTCCCCCGTGCCGCAGGACGTGCTGGGAGATGTAGTCTCACTCCGACGGAGCGCGGCCGCCATCTTGGTTTCGTCGTTCCGGTGCCGGCAGCATCGCCTCAGTGCCCCCGGGGGAGGGGAGCTCCTCTATCAAGGGCGACGGTGTTGCCCGGGGCGATGTTTGCTTTGTCGTTTGTGCAGAGGTATTCGCTTTATCTTTAGCGAGGCGAAGGGTCTCTCCGGCTCTGCCCGCTTTCAAGGGCGAGGAGATATAGCCTCTCTTGCTCGCCTCAAACCAGCGGGACTCGGAGGACAGTTGAGGGGGCTGAGCGCCAAGTTTTTCCCTAATCAAATATGGTGGAGGCGGCGGGAAGGGGCGGGAGGGGAACGAGAGGGAAGGGCGAGCCGTTCGGAGCCGTCCGGGCTCTGCCTCCCCGGCGCCGCGCAAGGGTGGGGTGGGCAGGGCAGAGCAGGGCAGCCGTGACGGGTCAGCGCTTCGGCTGCCAGCTTCTACGCGTGTCCTGGCTTCCATTTATTAGACTGCTTTCGTAGTTTGCGGAGAGAAACGGTGATTTTTTTTTTCCCCCCCTCCAACTTAGTCTGAACTATGTGTTTTCGTCGATAGTTATGGGTGGAGATGTATTTGCAGGATGGGGAGAAAAAACCCCATCTGTGCTGTACCTGTCACTTCATGGTTTATGAACAGCGAATATAGTGATTTGGGAAAGACTTAAGGTTTGTACTAACTCATGTCCTCTCTCCTGATTTCTTGGGCGGGGGAAAAGTGTGTTAAAGAATGTTGGTTGAGGAAATTTCGGGTTGGGAAGATACACTTTTGTTTGTGTTGTAAGAGCAGTGCTGCACAATTCTGTTTTCTCTGATTTCTTCCTTATGACATATTGTGTAATTTTCCCGTTAGGCTGTTTGAAAGTTTCCGTTGAGGATTTTTTTTTTTTTAAGAACATTGTCACACCTACTTATATGCATTCTCTATATACAGCAGTTAAAAGTTAAATAATATTCTTACTGCTCAAAGTCTCAGATATAAAAATAATTACAATGAAGGCAAAACTGAGGATAATTCAAAAGGCAGCATAAGTGTCCTAAATTATTAGAAATAAAACAAAAAAATAGTCACAGACATCTTAATATTTTCATAATCATTGCAATGTACAGGAAAAAAACTTTTACAGAAGTCTACTGTGAGTGCTACTTTAGACAATATGCCAAAACCGAATGTTTTTTGATTCACTACGTGTTTGGGAAGAAACCAAGTGCATTTTTTTCTCCTTAGCGTTCGTTTTTATGTATTGTATTTGTGAAGCAGGCTTTGTAAGTATTGATATGTATGAGAATAGTTTATATGTTGTTGAACAATAGCAATATGTTGTTGAAGTTAGTTGGCATTACCTGTAAAGCCTGTTGTGTTTTCCCAGCTAAATTCAGAATGAACTGCTTTTCAGGAGTAGGAGCTGAAGAGACATGTCTGAGCAAGTCCTTTTAGCAGTGGCAGTAGCATGTACACAGACATTTCCTGTCATGCTTTTTCTATTCACTTCGTTACAGATGAAGCTTGATTTTTCTGTTCCCCCTCCAGAACATTGAATCAATCAAGTGTTACATACTAAAAAGGCATCAGGTAGATATTTTTTCAGGTCGTTTGACAAACATACCCATCCTTTTTAGAGAGAATATTTGTTTTATTGATTAATTGTGGCTAGCATTTTACAAACTTTAAGTGAAAAAGTATTGAATGCTTAAAGGTTTGCATTTTCAGCTTTTCATATAATGCATTGGCTATGCTAGATAATAGATTTTTGTTAACATCTGCCACGTGCTTCCAATGTATCTTGTTTTTCAACACAGTGTCACCAGTTTATCTTCTTCCAAAAGCTGTATTGCAATTGTGAATACCTTATGTAAACTACCCTTTCTTTCCAATGTTCTGACCGTTTTTTAGAAGCATAACATATTGTCTGTCACTCTTAATGAGATAAGGCCATACCCTTTTCAGCAGCCATGGGGTGCAGTGGGAGTAGATTTGCAAAGGACTGGTTTAGTGCTGAGGAATTGAAGTTCTTACATACGTTTTGAGAGGTGTTTTTTTTCAGACTACAGTAGTTTGATCCCTTGGAGGGCATTACATTAACAATTGTAGTTTAGCAGGTGTGCTCTGGAAAATCAGTCTTCCCGTTATGTATTATTATAAAAGAATCAGGTTTGCCTGTGCCAAGACCAATCTAGGATACAAACCAAAGCATAGAACATGTAGAAAATCATACTGGTATCCAGATGCACTTTCTCCTCTTTAGCTTCTTCTATACCTTTTTCACTGAACCGTTATTTTGTGATTTATTGCTGTGTTTGTTCTTTCATAGCAAGTGTCCCTGTACTCAGTCTGTACCCCTTCTAGAAGTTTGCAAATTGCTGTATTAAATGTAAAAACCTCACCTTTATTAGAACAGCGTGACAGATAGTGTTCTGTATCAATGTTGTGTATGCTACTTGTAGTACCAAAATCGGGAGCGCTGTGTTTTGCTGCTTGGAATGTCAGTCATAATGAGCACTGTCAAGTGGGTAACTTCATGAATACCTATTTTTTTCTTCTCCCTTTTTATGTATCTTTTTTCCACTCCCATAACTTCTATTTTAGGGTGTTAATTTTATGTTTTTAAAACAGAATCCTCACCACTTTCTTGTGTGTTCATGCTTAGCATTCTGTTCGTTCTGAAATTTAAGACTGTTTTTCTTAGGAGGATCCTTAAAGGAACTTTGTTATGCCACAGTGTATTGCCTAATAGCATAGACTCACAAATACTAATGATTCAGATGCTTTATTCTAAACCAGCTTTGCTCTCTGTGAATCACTGTATTAGGCTTTTATTTCTAAGTTAAAAAAGTAAAAAAAGAAAGGTATATGAATCTGTTGGCACTAAATATGTCTGTAGAAGCCAGGTTGCAGATAACTACACTACCTCTGGTGTGGCTTTTACTGATGAGTGTTCAGTTCCTTCATTATTTTCTTTATGGATTAAACTACTAAAGCCTTTGTTTTCAGTAATCTAGAAGTGCAAGGAAAACTTAGTTTAAGACTTGAGATAAATCTTTGAATTGAAAAGGTCATTTAAAATACTGGGTACAGGCAGAAGATACCATGGTTCTTTACTCTTCAAATAAACGTACATGTTCTAAAGACATGAGTATTTTTTTGACAGAGAAACTGAAAGGTTTCTTTTGACAGAGAAACTGAAAGCAGAATTTAGAACAGAATTGCTTTGCATCTTGCCTACAGAAAATTGATAGGCGGTTAGTATTCCACTTCTTTTACTTGGGTTACTCTTCACATAAGCAAGGAAATATTCAGACAGTTTGGTGAATGGCATAAAATATTTTGACATTTATTTTTTAATATTGTCAGAAGCAGTGTCTATTAACTGTTTACTTTAAGTATAAATTATTTAATGTTTAAAAAGGTGGATTTGCCTGTAATTTGTTACATCTAAAAGTCAGTGAGTATACAGAACCTTGTTTTTTCAGGACTAATTCCAGGTGCTTGTATGGGATTTATCTTTTTGTAAAATGCTGAGTCATCTGCTGCTTTAAAAGTTCTCTCATTTCATATGTGTCAGCTTGAGCACTTGGAATTTTCACTTCCATGAATTTGGCCCAGTTTTGTCTTCAGTATTAATTTATCATGTGCTCTGGCTTATTACATTTGTAAAGATACTACATCTTTATTGAAAGATTCCTTTTTCTAAAGAACTTGTTTGTTTTATATTTTGAGAGCAAGAGAATAGTGAAACAGTAGTTTTGAGCAGACTAGCTGGGAATCTATGTGGTTAACACCATGTATGTTAATGTATATGTATTAAATGACAACATTCTTGTGCACTTCCTCCTGCCAGGTTTTTTCTTGTAAATCATTACAGGATTAGAACTGGCAGGAGTTTTTCAGGAAGCCAAGCCTCTAGTAAAAATCAAACCCCCTGTGGCTAATAGGGGTTGAGCAGATAGTTAGAAGGACAGTCTGATATGCTTTCCTGAACATGCCTTTAAGTAAAGGAATCTCTGAAATATATAAATTGAGAGAAAATAGGAAGTTTATTGGGCTCTTGCTACAGTAAATGATGTATCAGATCTTGATGCAATGTTTTTGGCGGGTTTTATGAGTTTTACAGAAATTAAGAAAAATATTTAATTTAGATGCTTGTTTTAGGCATCCTGAGGATAATAATTAAAAGATAATTTGGGAAAGAGTCTCTAATATTTGTGTTGCTATTTGCAACATTTATTCAATTCTTTTTGCATAACATGGAGACTTACTTAGGATAATTAGGGTGTAAAAGACAGTCCTTTATGTCTGTGCTATATGTTTTGATTCTTTTGTTCAGGTTTTGAGCTCTGGGCTCAGTTGACAATTGTGTCTCCTAGTAACTTCTTTGCAGCTCACATTGTCATGAGAATATGCAATAGCAAACATATCAGAATTGATGTTATTTAAAAGGACAGGTACACAACTTACATGCACTGAGCAATAACTCAGTATGCAAATAAATTATTTTTCAAGCTTTTCCATACTGGTGTCATTTTCCAGCCTTAATAGTTCTTCCCATGTTGTTAACATGGTCAACAAAAGATGAACTGTTAACATATTTTGAAAATGTTAATAATGTACATAATAGCACTACGCCTACTGAACTGAATATTCTTATATACAAATATAAGACTATTATAAATGTATACTTTGCATTGTTTATATTTATATGCAAAATGTATATTTTGCATTATTTTATTACATGGAAACTGTAATTTAAAGGCATTTAACTTTTCATACTGTATACAGCGTTTATGTTGCTGGAATTGGAAGATTTTAAGGAAGACAAGCTGGAAGAGTTGCACAGGATCAAATACAAGTAATTTCCTTTAGGTTGGTTCAATCAACTGCTAAAAAAGTGCTATCTCTGAATGAAGGTAAAGGCACTTGAAATTAAATTGTTGCTCTAATTTTATTGCTGTTTCTCTTGACACTTTCAAATACTATATAACCCTGTCTTAATAGTTTAGTTTCTGTGCCTGATGCTAGAAGAGCTTGATTACAGTTTAATTAGTGATCTTTTCCCACTTGTAGGCATGCCAGCTTACTCATGGAACTTTCTGCACCATAGTAATGGTATTTTGTGGTTCTTCTCAATGTTTTTTCTTGTTTGTTGGTTTGCTTTACATTAACCGTTGACACTCACTGCCAAAGTCTTTACATTTAGAAATCCTTCCCTAGCAACTGGAAAGTTATCTCTTTCCACTTACATATGATTTTCCTGCTTCCCCTAATTCCTCAGTCACAGGAATAATAGGGTTTTTGCTACATTGCTAAAGACTGCCTTCACAGATTCCTCTGGTTTCACACACTACTTGCTCACTGTGAAACTGAGGGCGATGTCATCTTTTGTATGAGAGGAAGCAGCTTTGTCTTGCAACAGCTTCTTGAGGTAACAGCATGCCAAAAGTATGTCACTCTGTGTAGACTGTTTCGTTAGATTCTAGTCCCTTACCCACTTTTTCCAAATATTTTTAGTGAAAAAATTGTCACCACTAGCTCAGTGTTTTCTCTATCCTAATTGAAACAGTTACAACGTTTCTCCATTGACATTGTTCACATTTTGCAGTTTAAAACTCTGCTGCTTCTCTGTTACATTTGATTTTTTTCATTTTCACCTGTGGCAAATGAGCACTGATTTTATCTGACAGTTCTGTATCAGTTGTCTTATTGTAGCCATTGTGATTAATTTCAGTGTGTTAAATATTTTATGGATTTTTTTTTCAGACCTGTTAATTTGAAACCAAGGTAATGTTCAGGTTCTCTTCATATTAAGCAGGTGGAAATTGTATCACCTGTTATTCATGTTTTCCTTTCTGTACACCTGTAAGCTCTGGTGGACATCAAATGTCATGTCCTCAGATACATATTTTCTTCTTAATTTCTGCTAAGATATTATTTGATATTTATACTTTTTCTTATCTGAGTCTAGCAATATATTTTGTTCCACACAATAAGCTGAAAAGATGAAATATACCAGGTGATCACCATTTATGAAACTTTATAATGACAATTATTTTTTCCATCACTGTGATTATCATGGTAATTTTTTTTTATTGTTAGATGTGTAACAATGAGATAGAGAAGACTTTCTTTTGACTAACATAAATTAGTTTTTAAAGCCTCAGCTATAAACGGAACCTTTTAAGAGTGCTCTGAATGAGGAAGGGGAAAGATTTGTACATGTTAGGGAGAAAGACACTTTTAGGAATAAGGAACAGCTAAAAACATTTTGAGAAGCAATCTTGTGTTCATTCCTGTTTCTTGAAGGCAAGGATGATAAAAGAAGCAGGGAGAATAGTGAAGGGATATTTACTTTGATGAAAATATTCCTTGGAAATGTTGCTCATTACTTACCAGAGATTGCCAGTAACAGTGGAATTACTGGGAGCTAGTTTATACAGGGGTGCTTATAAGCATGAGATGAAATTTGGAATGTTGTTTGGGATGCAGTGCTTTTTGCTTTATTTGAAGTCTGGCAAACCTGTTCTGATAAATGTGTATGTTAACTGTAAGAGATTGTCCTACTGCAGCTGAAAAAATCTTTGAAAATGTTCAGCGTTGTAGTCTTTTATTTGATAAATATACAAGCTGTGAAGCCACTCCTATTCCCAGAAGCTCAACTGCAACTAAAGGATTAAGAGCAGGGTCCTGATCTCTACATCGATTTAAGTTCTTTGTAATACAATGCACTGTATATAAACACAGCATTATGTAACTGATCCTGCATTTTTCATCAGACACTATAAACAGTAATGTGAATTAATAGCATATCATTGAAATTCAGATATTTTTGACAGAACATTTTTTGTAAACATGGGTTTCTTTAATATCTTGTCTTTAGTTGGCTAGTATGTTTCAGCAGAAGGACCTCAGGAAAATATGAATGTTGCCATCATTATTTTTTAGAAGTTATTCATGTGGTTCTTTAGTAAAGAAATTCACATCTAAATGCAAAACCACATAATGACCTTCTTGTTTTTGGTTGCTAATGAGGCCCACTTAAGTCCTGGCACGGGAAAGGAGCATTTAAAGGAAAAATGACACTCTTAGATTTGTGTATTTTGTGATTAAGAAAACTGGTGTATTTGCCTAAAAGGGTGGGGCTTCTCCAAATAGCGAGGGTTCCTGTCATAGGCAGCAGTGTAAAGTTGACGGTTGAATGTCCATTCTGCATGACAGTAAAACTGGAGTGGTTTATGAGTCAGTGACTTGGGATAGGAAGAAATGGTTTCTGTATGCTTTTTCAGTAATGAATACATGTTAAATAATTTACAGCCTTATCACACTTGGACTTTTTGACAGGGCCTCTTGCAGTATTACAAGGGGTAATGGTTTTACTGAGGAGGATTGGTATAGATCGGATGTGTTTTTACAGTGAGAGTGGTGAGACACTGGCACAGGTTGCCAGAGAAGTGGTGGATGCCCCATTGCTGGAAACATCTGATAGCAGGTTGGACAGGGCTCTGAACAACCTGATGCAGTTGAAGATGTCCCTTGGTTGGAGTTAGTGACTTTTAAAAGGTTCTTTCCAACTTAAACTATTCTGTGAGTCTGCCTGTTTGAATTTGACGAAATAAGACCATTGCTTCATGGTACAGAAGATGAAATTTGCTTTCTTTATTTTTTTGAGATCAGTTAATAACTAAGCAGCTCACCATATAATAAGAGCCTATTGAGGATTCAACAATTTACTTTCATAAAGAACAAAGGAAGACGTCAGAAGTTGACATACCAGAAGTATCTGCATGTATAAGAAATTACAGATGACTGTAGTTGAGTAATAAGGGCTTGGTAAGTTCCACTAGTTGGATACCGTGACACAACACATTAATGGCAAAAAAAAGTACAAATTTTATCCTGAATTAGGGTTTTATTCAAAACTTTTAATTGAAGCCATCTGTTTTTAAAATATGTGTTTTGACACAAACAAGGTCCTGAATTTGAGCTAGAAATTACTGGAAAGGATTCTACAGGTTGACTCAAGCAGGGATGATGACCAAATGAGGGGTGGTTTTCTTCAATTTAAAGATATTGTAATTTTTTTTTCTTTAATGTAATAGGGGGCAGTATTTTGTGTTTAAGGTGGTAATGTTTCATCTGACAGGATAATGCACAGGTATAAATGTCATGTTCATATGTAAGGTATAGTGAATGTCCATTCATATAAAAGTATATAATCCACTTCCTCTAAAGTACTAGCCTTTACTTGAGGCTGCTCTATGCTTATTTCTGTAAGGGAGGTTTTAATGGAAAATGGTTTTAATTTAATAAGAAAAGAGTCTTACTGTATCCAAACACTGATAGAGTTTTATGTAGTTTGATGTGGTCTGTGTGGCAGTTCAGCTACTTTGTAGGAATATAAGTCTTCATATTTACGATAAATAAAACTAATGACGAAATCTAATTATTGTTCAGTTGAAACATAAATATTTTATTACTTTTTTTTCAGATATTAAGTCGTAAAACAGGTACTTGTTTTCAAGAAATACAATGGACAACATGAAAAAAGTTTCTAACAGCTCTTGCAATGACGGACTTCTACTTAGAATGGGTCTTAATGATAACAAAGCTGGAATGCAGGGTTTGGATAAGGAGAAAATCAATAAAATCATCATGGAAGCTACCAAGGTTGGTTTGATTACTTATTTCCTAATGCTTTTTTTGTGGTCCAGTATTTGAAAACCCTCCCGCTCCCTTCCCCAAGTTGTATCCCTCACGTGTGTATATGGATAGTATCTTCTTGGAAGAAATTTATATGTGGGGAGGAAGGAGAAGGGCCATAGTTTAGTGTACTTTAGAGTATTGTTGTATTCATCGACAAGGACATGAAGGATGATAACTGAGTATATGCTTAAGTGCTCCTTTTTTGTCCAAAGCAGTACATAAATACTACAGCATTTGCCAGAGGTAATGGTGGAGGCTGCAGCTTCCTCTTTTTCTCCGCCTTTCCGTTACTTTTGTCCACCCCATCATTAATCAGTCAGCCAAGCAGATTTACTTCTTTTGGTCACCTTCCTGTAAGTGATGAATTTGATGTAATCAAGTTTTTACTGCCTGTCCTTGTGACTGTCTTCTCAGCACTCAAGAGAAGTGGCCAGTAGTGTACAGCTTTATACTAAAGATCACAGAGGCCCTCACAACTCTTCAAGCCATTGAAATACTTGTCATCCTGGTTGTTATTGGAGAGTTGCAATAGAACAGTATAGGGGTAACACTTTATCTGAGAAAGTCAGGGTTTTCTTACTTTTCCTTCCACAAGTGGGTATTTTATTTGGTGTCATCATGGCCCAAGATTATGTGCTTTGACGTTTTCCTCATGCATTCCGTGTTGACTAATATTGCTCTGTAGTGATCTGCAGTGGTGGGGCAGAGGGAGAAAGGAGGAGAGAGAGTGAAAACATGCTGCAAACAGTTCTTATGTAGCAAGCTTTTTCCTTTTTTTGCTTGCAGTTTCACATTGATGATACTTTATAGGCTATCAGACTTTTTATTGATAAGTTGTTTCTTCTTTATATTGTGTTCACTCTCTCTTGAAAGCAGTGCTTTGTCAGACATATCCCAGATAATGATATTTACATAAAATATTTTGCTACAGCTATTACTGTTTCATTTCCTGGTATGAAAGAGAATGAACTGTAAAATAAGCTTTCAAAGCTGACATACAGACATCTAACTACTTGAATATATTGCTATCAAAAAAGTGCAAGAGTTTATAATTGCCAGATACACATCAAAAAATCCAAAAAGAAGCATTGATTATTTTCCTTAAGCTTTTCTATAATCTTTAAAATGACACCTACAGACACTACCCGCAGCTGTACTGCAAGGTTTATGGCATTTCAACTGGGAAATACTGCAATAAATGGAAAAAAAAATTAAAACTTACTTAGGATCTCAAGAATTGTGTTACTTTCCACACCTACATTTGAGTACTCATTTCTTTCAGTGGGTCTCAGCAAGTCATATTTGATAGCATAGGTGAGAAAAGATAAAAGGGCATATCTGATATTCAAAGAAAACACACCCTAATTTTTTTAAATTAGATATTTCTACTAATGAAACGTGATATATTGCAGCTCTGCCATCATATTTTTTATAGTTATTATGAAAGTGGATATTTTTGCTTTTTATATAAATGCTTGAATCTGACTTGTCTATGGCTGAATCCTTGGTATCAGTGACAGTTTGGTGGTTAGACACTTTGACCTAAAGATGTGTTCATTTTTGCAGGTTTTACCAAGAAGTTCAAAATAAGTCTTTTCTTGCAAATATTATTTCACTTATATATAAGTGTAAGCTGTAAGCTAAGACATGTTGCAAGAAAAACATTTTATTTCCTACTTTTGAATTTTTATCTTTTCTACTTCATTATATGCCCTCCTTTCTTTGTTCTGAATCAGGAGGGAAAGTCACATTACACATTCTGTACATGATTATTTTCTTTTTTTACATCTGCTTGTATTCATGCCTTTTTTTTGAAGGAACAATTACATATATGAGAGCAATAGGACATTTTATACTCATTTGGTTTTCATCATCCTCTTCCAAATAGCTTGTAATTCTGCAGTGTCCTTCAAGATTGAATGGCCAACAAAATACTCAACATTACAAGTGAATTTGACTTATACAATGGCATTATATATTTCCATATTTCTTAAGCTATGTGGAAGTCTGAAAAAAATGCTAAAATAAATTTTTATTAGAGTTTTGTACTCCATACCTTGGAGATATTGCAAAGAATAGTTTGATTTTTATCTATTCTTTCAAAATTTTTATTGCCAGGTGTTAGACTAAATAAACATACAAAGTTCTCTTAATAACTCCTTAAACTCCTTGGAGCAGGAGAAATATATGTGTGTCATTTGAAGAGATGTAAAGAACCAGTGGGCTTTTTTGTGTATTTTTATATGAAAATCCAAAGCAGGCATTAGAAACCATCTCTGTGTTTTATGTTTTCTTTATTTAAAGATCAAATATGGTTGCTTAAATACAAGGTAAAGACAAAAAAGAAAAACATAGTGTTTTTGTGATTTTTTTTCTTTCAGGGTTCTAAGTTTTATGAAAATGAACTTAAGAAAGATCAACAAGTTAACCAACGAATTGAAAAAATGATGCAGCTAAAAGAGAAAATTACAGCCCAACAGCTCTTGAAAGCACAGATGCAGGTACTAATCGTCTAATGACTTAGTGGGGTCAATGTTGAATCATAAACATTTTGGTGTGTTCTGATTTATTGCATTAAATTCTGCCAACAGGCACGATGTTAAACTACCATTTGATGTTAGACCTGCAAGGAAAAGTGCACAATATTTTGCTGGTGTCATCTTAATATTAACTTGCTAGAAGAATAGTTTGTAAAATTACTTTGAAATGTTCTCTAAATGAGTGAAATGAAACAAATTAATTCCTATGTTTCCAAGTCTGATGAGTTTGAAGTTCTTTCATTATGATTTGTGTAAAGGTTTGTTAAATGCTTTGTTGATAAGTATCATATCACTATTGTGTTTAGAATTTACATATATTTGTGTTCAGTGGCCTGCAATGGAATGAGAAAGATCAGAGTTGTCAATAATATGCTTTTTTTAAACCAATTAATGAAAATCATCATGACAAGCAGTCACAAGAAATGCATGCGTCCTGAACTAGACAGATGAAGAGGCTATTTTTCTTTTAAAATGCTAAAGGTAGATAGTAGTCTCCAAAGTATTACAGTGTATGTAATGTTAAAAGAAAGGTTGTACACTATACATTAGTAGGCACAACAGAGTTAAAATTGTTTGTAGGAGCTGAATTCCTTTCCATTTTCTTTTGTGCTGTGATTCAGTCTTTAAATGATTGCTTGCTCGTTTTCCTTGACAGGATTCCTGTTTTATTCACTGTGCATAGCAGATAATGTTCACTGAGGGGCAAATTATTCAATATTTACTGTTGTCCTTAATGTTTGATGGGTGGCCCCAAGCTTTATTTGTTGAACTCTAGTCTAAATCCAGTTTTGAATGCAGAATTACTGATTTTCTAATAGAGTTTTTTATTTTGTACACCACATACTGTCAATTCTTAATTCTTGCAATATTCCAGCAAAGTAGACTGATATTTTTTTTGTTTGTAGATGAAGAGCTGAAACGCTTGAAGATTAAACACATCCTTTAATTTTCAGTGCCATTTTGAGGATTAGAGGTTGAGGTCTTTTTGGTGCACAACTATTTTGGTTCAATTCAGGTTTGCAGATCACTTCCATACTTTAGATGCCAGTGTTTCAAATTTGTTCCAAGAAAAGTTCGCCATTCTGAGTGCCTCTGAAAAGTTTGTTGAAAGCCTGTATGTCACAATTGTTTTTAGTGAATCTTCAACATAGATTAATTATGACTCTGCTTGTCCAGGTTTTTATGAGTTAACTAAGGTAGCTTTTAAGTAATATAATTACAGAAAAAATGCTTCTGTTTCTATCCTACCTTCACCAGAGAACTATTTATTTTACCAACAATAGTGTGTCTTATAGAATGGAATACATTAATAACACAAATTTTATAAATAATGTTATTATATAGTTGTGTAATGAAAGAATATAGTAGTGTAGTGCACTGTGTGGAAACAAAAAAATTTCAATTGCTTTGTCTATCTTCATGTTGTCTTTTTCAGAAATTGATTCATTGATATTACAATATAATTTTATGTTCTTTTAATGTTTCTTATGAAAACTGGTTTCTATAGAGGAAAAAAGAAACTTAAGAAGATAAATTCTCTTGTATGCATTTTACTGGGACCTGAGTTTCAAATTCCATGCTTTAAGTCTTTATGCTGCTTGCTGAAATAGCAGACATCTTTATTTCCAATAGATAAATTGCAAAGTCAGCTGTCATACTACATGAGAAATGTCATTAGAGGAGTATAATAGGCACACTTTTTTGCTGGCTAATTTTAGATCTTTGCTGCTGTAGAAACATCTTGAAACATTGGATTTTTGTTCTGTTCTCTCTATGCACATAAACTCTGGTATATGATTATTATTGCCCTCATTCTCCCGGCACAAATTCTGACCATTTTGCTCTCTCCTTTGCTTTCTTTTTATTTGTCATATCCTGAATTTTTCTTTCTTGTCCCACATCCACAGTCAGATCACTATCAGTCCTCTTTACAAAACAGTTCCAGATTCCTCATTGAAATTGCCCCAGAGTCCTCTTTGAAATTTGTGAACTTGAAGCCAGTCTTCTCTCTGTCTATTTGATATTCTAAATACCTTGCCCTTTTTCTGTTTCTTACCTGCCAGCCACATCTCCCCAGGCCTCCACCTTTTGCTTTGCAAATCTTTGTCTTGTTTGGTTTTCTTAATGATTGTTGTGTGTTGTTTAATCATCTCCATTCAGTTATGGATATAGTCAGTTCTTATTATTTTCTCTATTGTTCTTATCTATTGAGTTTTTTAGCTTTTCCTTTTAGTACTGCGTTCTGATAGGAGTTTTTAACTCTTCTTTTTAGTACTACGTTCTGCTAAAATTTTAAGTGGGAAGTATTCTGGAATTAGAAAGGTATCTGTATATCTACCTCTATGAACACAGCATGTTCTCATCTTCAAATGAAGTCTTGTTTGTAGGATGGTTAGAGGCTCAGGTATGGTTTCCTAAGCTGCAGTTGATTTAAGTCCTGTAAAACGAAAATGTCTCCACGTACTGGACTTTTGGACAAAATCCTGCTTACATGGTGGCAATAGTAATATGAATAAAATGTAGATTCTGCAACACAATTCTAATGTTGTTTTTGCCATTAGAATGTGTGGAACTCCTTGAGGTTCAGCAGTAATTTGTAATAAATTAAAAAGTGTGCAGCTGCTACCAGAGTTGGAAACTGCTGTACTGATGTTTGCTGTTTTTATTCATCCATGTTGGATTTATCTCGGATGTTTATTCTGTAAATAGTTACCAGAGTCTTGCTTTTATTGACTTTTTCTGTCTTGCTTTGAAAACTTACATATTCTACTGTGGGATAAGAAAAAAAGAACAACTCTTCAAATTGTCTAAAAGTGTTTATAAGGAAAATTAAACTTCTAATTATAATTTGTAGTTTTTGATTGTTTATGGTTTAGTTTGTTTTTTTTAAATCTAGCTTGGAAATATATATTAAAAAGTATCTCTATTGACAAAGGTTTATTGAAAGCAGCTTTTAAAAACTTGTCAGCCTGGCTTGCATGTGAGGAATTACTCCACAGATTTTAAAGAGAGATTTTTTATGTGCCAAGAATTCTCTGAGTAGATCTGGTTGTGTTTGGTTTAGGCATATTACTTGTATCTGTTTCTTTCACTGAAGAGTAATCTTTTTGTATTTCTTATTGGTTTAATGTGATTTTGCTTCATTATTTAGATGTATATGTTAGCTAACCAGTAAGTATGATGTTAGCAATATATTTAGGGAGAAAAGGCAAAACAGAAGTTTGTTATAAATGTGATAAATTTGAAATGCAGAAGTTATGCTACTAGAGCAGCACTTGATACTATCTAATTAAACTATTTGAATTTGAGAGCAACCTAAAAATTATCTGTAAAGCAGAATTTAAAATAAGGATGCTTTTGTTGAATTGTGACATTAATCCTTTTGAATTAGTAATTTAGTGGAAATAATGTAAATACCCCACTTTTGTGTTTGTTTTTTGTTTGTTTGTTTTTTTTTTTTCTTTGAATGTCTTCCCCCTTGTGCTTTTAATTGTCTGAACTAGTTTTCTCAGCCTCAGAGAACATTATGTGCTCTTCTCTATTGAGTAGCCTAGTTTAAGGCTCTGGTCTAGCATTTCATCCCTCATAGCAACTTGGAGAAAAACAAAGAAAAGACTTTATAAATCATTAATCAGCAATTTAAATAAAACATTCCAACCTCTCTTGCCTTGGTTCAAGTGTTTTGAGCTCAAAGATGGTTCTCGTGGATAAGGTTTTTATGTTTTTTTATTAAGCAGTTCTGTTGAGGGAAGTATAAGAGAGAAGAACCATGCAAATTGCATGTAAACATTCGTCTCCAGGGCCATAAATGAATTAGTCAGTCCAGAGACATTTCTGTACTGGTACCCTGATGTCAGGAGAGTGTGTGTGGCCTTGTGCCTGCAAGGAAAGTGAAACTTTGGTTCCTTTTTGCTAATTCCATTTCTTGCTGTGTTACCTTGTTGTGAAGCCTATCGGGGCTTCTTACTAGCAGTAGTAGCCTTTTGTTGTGTAGATTGAGGTTGCCTAGTCAACCTATGGTTAGGTAATCTTATTTTGATAGCACATTCTTTTGGCTTTTTTCTTGTATTTTCTCTTACTTCTAGAATGATGTGTGATTCTGCTGCCACCATGATCATCATAAAAATCCCATGTTAAATATTTAGCAGTTTTTCATGACAGCATGGTTCACACCTCATTCATAGGTCAACAGTATTTCTGGAACAAATGATCTGCATGACTTTTGGTAAAAACACAAGCAATTTAAGCACAATCAAAGTTCTTTGTAGAGAAATCTGTGTCATAACACCATGGAGCTGATGAAGCCATACTGCTCACATAGACATACATCTTTAACATTTGGAGTGAACACACTTGTGTATAGGCTATTCTGATTGCACTTTTCTCAGCAATCGAGCCTTATATGGTTCCTGTGACAAAAGTTGAAGACTTTGCAGCTGTGGCATTTGTCTGTCCAAGTAACTCCTACATATGATTAAGCTGTTTTTCCTGGAAATGGCTGAACACCTGCCTGCCCATGGAAAGCAGTGAATTAATTCCTTATTTTAGTTTGCTTGCATGCACAGCTTTTGCCTTCTGTGATAAATTGTCTTTATTTCAACCCCTGGGTTTTTTCATTTTTATTCTTCTGACTTTTCCACCATGGGGGATTGAGTGGCTGCAGGAGCTCTGTTGCCAGCTGGGGCTAAACCACAACAGCTGTGGTTTTTTTCCACTGGGTTTTGGGGTCTTTTTTTGGACCAATTGCTGCAGCAGCATTCTCTCTGAGAGCAAGTTTCCTCCAAAGCTTAATTGGTTTTTTTTTTTAGTTGGTACTGGTTTGGTGGGGATTGGATTTGTTGAGGTTTTTTTCTCTAGCTATAGGCAAGATTCATCTGAGTTTTAAGATAATCTATACTGTTGCACTTCTGCCAGGTTAGTAGTATTTCAGTTACTGATTTATTCTGTTCAGGTGGACAAACTTGTGATAGAACTGGAACAGAACCGTAACCTTAGCAGTACAATTGTACATATTGACATGGATGCCTTCTATGCAGCTGTGGAAATGCGAGACAATCCAGAGCTGAAGGAAAAACCTATAGCAGTGGGATCAATGAGTATGTTGGTAAGGCTGAATGTTAAACTAATACAGAAACCAACTGCATGAATCCTAAGCCTAATAAACCCTAAAACAATAGCAGAAATAAAATTACACTGTATTATATGAAGTGTGGAAAACCTAAAAATAATAAAGGAAACAGTAATTCTTAGACTTGACCATGTAAGCTGGATTTTTCAGTGAAATGTGTACTTATTAAAATTTAAAGTATGTAAGCAGATTGAAAGGCAGGAGGAGGGGGAGTGAAAATGTGTATAAACTCTTGGCTTTTTCAGTCTTTTCTGTATGGATATGTGATTAGAACTTTTATTGTTATTTAGAACTATTTAATTTTAAACTTAAAGAAAAGTTTGATTACTGAACACTAAACTTACTTAATCTCTCTTAAGTCCACCTCAAATTACCATGCTCGGAGATTTGGGGTACGTGCAGCCATGCCTGGATTTATTGCTAAAAGGCTATGTCCCCATCTAACTATAGTACCACTAAACTTTGAAAAATATGGCAAAGTGAGTAAAGAGGTAAGTCTGAAAGTGGTCTCTAACCAAAAGTGAGTGTACTTGTTTTTAAAATGTGTCCATAACATCAGCTCTAGATAGTATGAAAAGTGATAATTTAAATATTAAATTCTTCAGTAATGCGGCTTTAAACATAAGTCTAACAAAATATTGGTGCTTTTGGACAAGGAGATGAAAAAGCATTGCACTTACCCAATCTATCAATTCTACTGAAGTTAGTAGCATTGCTGATTGAAGTTTTGAAAATCTCTTGTTGTATTTTTCTTAAAAGTTAAAATCATGGAACGTAATCTAGTTAAGTAGGAAGTTGCAAGTACACAGGAGACATGGAAATGATAATTTCATGTAATGTGGAATCATACTTTTGAATACTAATTACTGGAGAGAAAAACAAAGAGCATTAGTGACTTATAAATGCAGATAGATTTTTTTTTTAAATAAGGGACTACATAGAGCAAAAGAAATATGGAAAAAAGAAATCATGTTTTGCTTTAATGGAAGCAGTTTTACTTAGTGCCAGAGGAAATAGTTGTGATAGATAAAAGCCTGTTTAAAAAAAGGATAAGAGGTCTTTTATACATTTTAAATCAAATTAGTGCATGACACAAGTCTCCTGACTTTAAAAAAATTGTGTCAGGCCTTCTTTATTTTTATGAAGCAAAAAATATACAAACATAAAGTAAGATATTAGTTTATTTTTTTCACTTCTGAAAAAAAGAGAAATAAAAAAGGCATATATAAATATGCCATATTTCACAGTAGTTTTGAACTTACGGATCTTGGATTTCATGATATTTATTTCACAATGTGTATTTCATTTTTTGTTTGATAGGGTAAAGTATTAAAATATTAGAGATTTGGCTTGGTCCAGATTTTTAGTTATATTTTTCCCTTGGGTTTTGGATTGAAAATATTTAAATTTATTTCATTTTGTCTTTCAAAGTTCATAGAGAATCCTATCTCCATTCAGTTTCTGAAGGATGAAGTGCATGTGGACGAATGTTGTAATACCTAAGGACTTGACTCAAACTGATAGGAAAAACATAGAAAAAAACGTAACACAGTCAGATTTTCCCCCAGGTTTAAAAAAAAGAGGGAGGAGAGAAGGTAGAGCTTTTATTTTGACTGTTTATTTTATTATGTTTCTTTCTAGAGAAATGGACTTATAACTAAGGGTTTCCTAACAGATTTTGCCTGGGGCATTAACCACTGCTCTGAAATATTTTCTGTAACTTCAGTTCAATTACTGTTACTGATGGGTTTCTTTAACCTTTGTATATGTGATATCTGACGCACTGAGCACAGAAAACTGCATCAGTTTATTCATGTTGCTGAGTTTCCAGGCTCTCAGAGTTTTATTCAGATGGTTACTGCAGTGTCAGTTACTGTAGTGTCAGTGAACCTAGTGGCTGTGCGGTCCTTATACCTTAGTGCCCTTTGCTGTTAAATACGCTGCTCAAAATCTGTTTCGTTCTCACTTAATATTAATATCTCACTTCTTGAAGAAGCATTGCCATAATTTTACAATATCAAGAGATAATTTGTATTGTCAGTATCTTTAGTATTTATTGATCATCTGGAAGTTTCAGAGTACATTTGTTTATGTCCTGATTTTGTGTCAAGATCTGCTCTTAGAGCAACACGGCTTTAAACTTTTACTATGTGTTTATCGAGGTTAGAGAAATACTGGCTGAATATGATCCCAATTTTATGCCTATGGGCCTAGATGAAGCCTACCTGAACATAACAGAGCACTTGGAGCAAAGGCTGAACTGGCCTGAAGATAGAAGAAGGTTCTTTTTTAATACAGAAAGCACTACAGGAATAGGTAAGCAACTTACTTTTCATGAGGTCACCTGCCACTGAGACAGAGTGTTTCTTTTAGAGATCTTAGGCAGAACTGTGAAAGCATTAAATTGTAGTTAGAATTTAAGCTTTATTTTTCTTAGTAGGATTACTTTATTGCAACAGTACAGAATTTATCATTCAAATGGCACAGGACTTCTACAAGCAGAATCAGTATAGTGCAATCTATAAGTAGCAAAATAAAAAATTTATAATGCAGTAGGACTTGAAGCAGGTAAATAGCACACAGTTTGCTGTATCAATATAACAATCATAATCTGGACTCAAAAATCATATAAAAGAACATGAGTCGCTCCCTCAATCCTCAGAGGAAGCAGATGAAGGCAGAGGTGTCCCTGGCCATTGGGATGTCCCAGGTCTCACTGTCCAGTGACAGCTCTGGTCCCTGATCTTCCTCAGGACCTGTCAAAGGTGACAGAGAGACAGCGTTGGGGCTGCAGGCAAGCAGGGCTGGGGGGCTGCAGGCAGGGCTGGGGGGCTGCAGGCAGGGCTGGGGGGCTGCAGGCAGGCAGGGCTGGGGGCTGCAGGCAGGGCTGGGGGCTGCAGGCAGGGCTGGGGGGCTGCAGGCAGGGCTGGGGGGCTGCAGGCAAGCAGGGCTGGGGGCTGCAGGCAGGGCTGGGGGCTGCAGGCAGGGCTGGGGGGCTGCAGGCAGGCAGGGCTGGGGGCTGCAGGCAGGGCTGGGGGCTGCAGGCAGAGCTGGGGGCTGCAGGCAAGCAGGGCTGGGGGCTGCAGGCAGGGCTGGGGGCTGCAGGCAGGAAGGGCTGGGGGGCTGCAGGCAGGCAGGGCTGGGGGGCTGCAGGCAGACGCTGCTCTGGGAGCTGCAGCTTCTCAGTGCTGCAACAGGGTCATGAACAGCACTGGGCTGGCCGGGTGTCGGGATATGCAGGAGGGCAAGGAGCGGAGTGAACAGGGCAGCAGAGGATGGCTGTTTGCCTTGTGAAATGGCATAAGACATGCTGACCACATTACATGGGATGGGGAGCAGGAGTTGCCAGCCTTAAACTTCAGATGAGCTGCACCCACTGAAAGTGTAGATACATCAGCCCTTCCATAATTTGCCCTCTCATATATTCTCTACATCCAATTTAGTTAGTTTACAGATTACCTTTCTCTACCGCTTACCTGCGAATAAAATGTATGCTGCTAATGATTTGGACTTGGAGAATTTCTTTTCTTTTAATGAGAATAAAATGTTTGAAAAGTGGTGCTAGATTTTCTAAACCAAATGGTGCGGTTTAGGTCTGCATTACAATTCAGCTTGATAATTTTGGAAATAAGCAGCAGGAGCACTGCAGGATTTTAGAAATGTTTGAGATATTACTGGATTTCACATGTATATCCACTTGGGAATAATGAAAAAGAAGTAGTCATATGAATGATTGAATGATGCACAAACTGGAATATTTATACTACCTGTATTCAAAATTTCTAATAGTCATTAAAAGGATAATCAAGTGTACACTACTACGGAAAAGCGTTGATAAAATAGAAAGCAACAAACTTTGCTTAGTCATAGTCTTTACAAAATCAGTGTCACTGATATGTAGCATGTGCTTCTTCACACTTGCCTGATATCCTTGTTCCTGACAAACAAGTGCTCAGAGGGTGAAACTGTAATCGTAATGTTTGTAGAGTCAGATAAAGGACTGCTGACATTACTTTTCTACTATGACTGCAGTTGAAAATGAGAAGCTCACCAGGCTGATCATTCTAGAACTAGATATTCTAGAACCCTAATATTATTTGGAGAATATTGAAAAAAATTCTGTGGAAGAGAGCATATGGCCTCCAACCTGATATAAAACAAAAATAATTATAAAATCTCAGTGGTTTTGCTACAGCAACAGGCCATTAAACCTTTTGCTTTTCTGGAAGTTATTTCCAGTCTACTAGCCAATTCCTTCAATCTCAGCCAAGCTCAAATCATAGCAAAAATGAAGCAGTTACATCTCTCCAATCTTTAAACAAAAACCAATGCAGTTGCTTTCTCTAAATAAAGATAGAAAGAAGTAAAACTGCTTATGAACACTGAAGCCAGTGAAGAAGGAAATCAGTCTATACAGACGTATTAATTGTTTGTATTTCTGTCTAACTTAGATAAAGATTGTGTGAATATGTCTGCCAAATTTAACGAAGGTGAAGTCTCTTCTTCACCAGTGCTGTTTGAAGACAACACATCTCTGATGGATGACGAACATGAACAAAGAGGTCTATCAGTGGAAAACTCAGTTGTCTTTGGAACTTCTGCAGAGGAAGTTGTGAAGGAAATTCGCTTTAGGATTGAGCAGAAAACTCAACTGACTGCTAGTGCAGGTATTCAGACACATAGGAATAATAACTTAATTTTTGTATTTCCATTATGTCTTCTATTTTCATCTCAGAGGGCATTAATTAAGAATCTACCTTTGCCACAGTCTCCTGCAACAAAAATATGAAGATCTTTGAAGGTCTGCAAAGAATGTGACTTTCAATTATGTCAAGAGATGTCATGAATATCCGAACCATTACTGTTTATTTTCTTTTTTGCTCTTTTTTTAATCATTAAAACAGTTATGTCATCTTTTTTCTTCTTTCTACTTGAGGTAAGAATAAGCAGTGAGGAAGAATGACTAGTACACTTGAGCTAATCTTAGCACAGGTGGTTTTTCTAGTGCATCATGTAAATTGTTTTTGTCAGACGGTGTGTCATAGTTAAATCTCTCACTGATTTCTATACTGCTTTTAGTTTGAATAGCAGATGTGTGCTGTTTTGTGTTTCTACCTTCACACTGTTCCTTGCTTAAAAAAATATCAAAATTCATTAAAATGTTAGTCCTAGAAAAGTACATATATGCTGAAGTTAATGAACTCTTTAATAGCTTTTTAATATTTATCAATCAAGTTCTGTGTCTTGACTTCAGACAACTCACTTTTAAATCTCAGCTATTTTGATTGACTAAAACCAGTGTATGTCTCTAGCCACATTTGGATGCCATCCAAATTGCTGTATGAACCAGGTCGGTGAGGCATCAGGCAATGGTGAGCTTTATGAAGCAGCTGCAGAGGGTCAGGAAAGTGTGGAATGTAAGCAGAGGCAGAGAAACAGCTAGTAAGAAGAAGCAGGATGAAACCCCCTCCCATGTATGTTATCTCATGAATAATAGCAGAATAACAGTTTTCTTTACTGAAGTTTTGTCTTCTTAAGGATAAGTTAGTGTATAGAAAACAGGTGTCGCTTTTACAAGTGCAAATAGGGGTCTTAAGCCCCAAATTAAAAATAAATAGAAGGGTAACTGAAAAAATACTGATAATCAGTAATAAGTAGAGTTATTTCTGCCATCTTGAGTAATACATTATATCAGTGTGCAGACTTCTAGGGCTGTAGGACAAAGTTATTCTTTCTTTTGCTGAAGATTCCAGAGTTAATTCGTCAAAAAAAATTCCAGAGTTAATTCATAAAAACAGTTACTTTGATAGAAAAGAGCCATCCCTCCTAATTCCTCTGATGTCTGTGAAATATGAATTTATAAATTACTACATTCCAGTGGTTGCCCACTAAATGATATAATTTGTTAAATTCTCTCAAAAAAGTCTTTTTGCTGAAATACAAGGAAGAAAGGTCTCCTTACTTAAGAGTTCATTGTAACTACCATAGTCAGCATTTTCTTTCTTACCATAATCACCATCATAGAAATGTTGACTCGTGTAACTGATGTTATTTTTAAGGAGTTGGTGTCACTGATGTTGTTTTTAAGGACTTGGTATTTAAGCGCTCTTGACTTACTAGTGCTTGTTATGTTATCCTGACTTATGAATAATCATAATTCTTTTCCTTATTTTAGTCTTTGCCAATTATAAAGGCTACTCTTTGGCTTATAAATATTGGATAGTTGAAATTAAACTTCATCTTAAATTTTTTAAAATTACCATTGATTTTTGTTTGTTTTTAAGGAATAGCACCAAATACAATGTTAGCAAAAATGTGCAGTGATTGTAATAAGCCTAATGGCCAATACAGAATTACTCCTGAGAGACAAGCAGTGCTAGACTTCTTAAAAGATTTGCCCATTAGAAAGGTAAGAGACACAAGGACATTTACTATTCTGTCATGTAATGTTTTTATGTTCTGGAAGCAAGATTTTTGCTGAAATGATAGAATTTTCTAGGTAATCTTCCATGTTGTATTTGATTCAGATTTTCTGAGTAATGGATCTACAAATGGAATATTTTCACCATGATGTTACATACTCTTTTCTAGGTGCCAGGTATTGGAAAAGTAACAGAGAAGATGTTAAAAGCACTTGGAATTGTGACTTGCTCAGAACTTTACCAGCAGAGGGCGCTGCTTTCTCTTCTTTTTTCAGAAGTATCTTGGCGTAATTTCTTGGATATTTCACTTGGTTTGGGCTCAACACATTTGGAAAAGTAAGCCATGGGGTTTTCTTCCTTCTGTGTTAACATGTTTCTGAATGTTTCCTTGTGTATGTTACATACTGAACATATTATTTAACTGGCAAATATTATGGATATATGCTTGTTTAATATATTTTTAAAATGTCTGATACCTGTTCTACTTATGTCTAAGATACAGTAGCCAAACATGAAAAAACAAAGGTTTGTACAGCCATGTCTAAATATGAAATTCAAAAAAATCTCATCAGGGAAGTTGTACATAAGTGAAGAAATCAAGGTAAGATAACCTTATAATTATCAAAATAGCTGAACATAACTGAGGTGTCCTAAGAAGAGTTGTACATTCCCTTTTCTTCAAAAACAATACACATTCATTGGTGTTTATAATTATTGGATTATAATGAAAATCACAAAGGTATTTGATCTTCTCTGGTGGTGAATTGTCAGGGAAGTTTCTATGTCTTTTATTAGGATTACATATTTGTAGTATCAACATGTGAATTTGGTGGAATAGAATTGAAGATTAGTATATCCTTCTTAATATATGTTCTTTTAAGGTTGACTGTACTTAAATAGCTTTTAGCCTCCTTTTTAGTATGGGAGAAATCAGTCTTAGCAGTGCATATATCTTTTCAACAATATTTGTCATTTCTAAGCCTGTCTTGGAGACAAGCATGTTCTTTAAAAAGACCCAAAGCATAGCATTTTACTGTTTGTTTAACTAAGACCTTTAATTAAGTATTGATTTCTTTTTAAAAGATATTCCTTTCCACAGTACTGAAATTCTGTTTTAAGGTAGCTTGACAATGATTTGATTTTATTAAAAGTTCCAAAGTGTCTTATGCACTTCTGACACACCTATTCTTTATTATATCTGTAAATTCTCTGACAATGATCTTCCCTTTTTTCCATTTGACTACAAAATAATATATGTAGTGAGCAGTTTGAAGCACAGTAATGTGCTAGCACAAATTTTTGTGTTGGTTTTTTTTTTCTATGCAGAGTATAAAAACATTTTTGAAAATATGCGGTAAAACTGACTTGGTGAAGGTGACTTGATAAAAGATAAGACACAGTTTTCAAAATATTTTTTCTGTTAATATATAAACAGACCTTGGATAGTCTTTTAATAATTGGTGCAATCTTTCTTCTTATTCACTCTAGTTAGATGTTTTACAGCCTGGAATATCTCCCAGGGCATTTTGAAAAAACAGGAGCATTTCAAAGGTTAGGGCTTTTAATGTCTAAGATTTTTTTTTGTCAACACCAACTTGATTTTAGTGTAGAGAAAACAACCATTTAAAATATTAAAACCTGGATCTTCAGTAAATAGTTCATCTTATTGTGTCTGACTACCTTCTTTTAAGAAAATATGGCAATACCAAATTTGTTATTTCCAATACTTGAAAACAGAAGAATGACCTGCAATTGCTCTGAGGCATCTCCTTATGTACAGAAAGTTGTTAAAGGATACTCAATTAGCACTAAGAAGAAAGAAAGCAACAAACAGAAAAAGCTTAAATACGTCAGCTTTAAGCTGAACAGTCTTTTAGACTGAAGGCAGAATATTTCCTCAGATCCTCAGATAAAGGAAATATTCAAATATACATGTATGTGTGGGATTTTAATAGCCATGCTTCATAGTTATAGCTAAGACAGCATAGGATTTGTAGTTTGTTTTCTTTTTGAATCAGACTCTCTCTGACATAATAGCTGAGTTCTGAGGGACTTTTTTATTTGTTTGGTTTTTAGACTTTTTTATTTTAAAAAGACATCTATGTTTGATCTATGTTTTTACTTAATCTACATTATTTTTTTTAATTCTGCTTTTTGCACTTGATGAAACTTGATGTACAAGATTTGTAGAAAAATTTAACATCCAGACTTTATAGAAAAGACTGCTGTTAGTTATTTGAGCATTATTGGTTAACTCTGAGTTTATTGAAAAGATTTCTATATCAAGAAAGTGTAATAAACTTTTCTCTCTTTAAAGGGATGGAGAAAGAAAAAGTATGAGCACTGAAAGGTACGCTTCTTTAATATTGAAGTAATTACATTAGCCATTAGAACCACTAAATACCAAGTAATGTATACTTTTATTAGTCATATAATTATGTTTTATTTTTATTTAAAAATGCACATATACAACATGCTCACTAAATCAGATTCAAGCATGAATTATTTTTTGTCCTTAGCTCCAAAACTCCATGGAGGTATTTTTGTCAGTTTGAGTATTCTCTTATCATCCAATTCTGCTAGTGCCTTTAATGCATCAAAGTGATCTTTAAGCCATAAGATAAGGTGGAAATATATATGGGCTTGAAAATTTTTTATCTGTTTAAGCTCAATGTCAATATCAGTGTAGTAGTCTCCAGTCACGTGTATTTCCTAACTAAAGTTTTACCAGAGTAAAGTTCTTTAAGAAGGTAGTTAATTTTTAAAAAATGAGTTCTGCCGGGAGAATCTTTAAAGCACTTTAATAATTATCCCTATCATCATGTGTTTTCTTAGAAAAGGTGGTAAGAAAAGATACTTAGTTCTGTCATTTTGCAACTTAATAGCTGTGAGCAGCTTAAGTAAGCCCAATATGATTTTGGGACCACCACAGCTGAAAAATTTATGGCTTTAGTGTTGTGCTGCCTTGCAATCAGACAGATACTTTGGACATCTGCATAGTATCTTTCTGTATTGCTTTTTTCCTTTTTTTTTTTTTTTTGCTCAAAGGGAACGGTTTTAGACCAGAAATGTCTACAGGCTTCTGAGATCATGAAACTAGTTTATATGGGGGAAAAGACAACCCTGAAACAGCATTCTCTCTATCCTGTCCTTTTCAAGCCTTGGACTTTTACAACTTCTCAATCACTGCAGTATTGTCTGAATAGCATGAGTTATTCCTTGGATAGCGGTGTAGCACCCACAGTGAAATACTCGGCCTATGAGTTTGACAGCGTGCAAACTTTCTTAGAGGAATGCGAATCATAGTAGAGGATGTCTTTTCAGTACAGTCAGGTGAAACTGACTATAGCTTAGAGATGCAAAATCCACTGTAATTTTATTGACGTTACATTTGTAAATATAAAGTTTGACATGGAACAACGTATCTGTGAGACCTTTCCAAAGCCTAAACTGTCTATAAGTTTTGCTTTCCATTTCTCTTGAAACAATGGAAGGTTTCTTTTCCAGTGATGTTATTACTGAAAAGCAAATGTACAACAAACAGATAACACTGTAATTTCTGTCCTAAGAAGCTCTAGCAAAGACAGCTGGCAACATTTTTGGCAGAAAGATAGCTTTTCCTTCCCTGAGGCTAGACATAATTATCCTAGTTGACATCTTTTTCTTAGCATCTGCATTATTTATTTCCGATACTTGGCTCTGATGTTGACTTCCAGCTCCTGGCTTTCTTCTGATGTTATACTGTGTGTAGAAATGAGATTAAATACAAATAACTTAGCTGTCTCTATGAATTCACTTGCTGTTAATATTCTGTCTTGCAAATACTTAGGCATCAATGACATTAAATTTGAATAATTTTCAAATAGTGCATGAAAAATTGAAACCAAATTGTTTCATTATTTGAAGGCATTTTGCAAACAAAATATTCCTATTAATAATCATTGTGCCTTGAAGTAAGAATTTTAACCTATATAGCATTCTTCTGATTCTAGTGTTGTTTAACTGTAGAAAAAATACTTCTAGATTGCAGACACCGAACATACTATAAGATTCATACTGAACAAGATCATATTTTTTTGTCTTAGAACATTCAGTGAAATTAACACGGCAGAAGACCAGTACAGTTTGTGTCGAGAGCTCTGCAGAGACCTTGCTCAAGAGTTACAAAAAGAGGGACTTAAGGTATTTATATTACTCAGGTTACTTGCAAAAAGATGCTTTGCACTCCAACAATTCAATGCAGCTTTAGTATAAATGCTTTCAGCAGCATCATACCATGCAGTCTATCTTCAGAAGTCTTCATTCTTTAATTTGCAAATGTTTAGGATGACTTAGCATTTTGTTGTTGTGCGAGTGGCTGTCTAGCAATATGTGTAGGATAAAAACTAAATCAGGTTTTGAAATATGAAAACTTAATCAAGTTGTTTGGCATGTAAACATTTTATGCCAAAAGCAATGTTTTAAGGGACAAAGTGAATAGTAGAGCTGATTGTCCATAAGCCATGCTTTGGTTGATTGTGTAATAATTGTGTATTTACAACACTGTTTCTCTCCTGTATACATACAGGATCCCGTCAATAGCCAGTTTTTTAGTTTAAGAACTTGACTAGTGCCGAACTTGCTGACAAGTTATTCACACCATTCAATAGCATCAATAGTAGAAACAATCCCTTTATTCTTTCTCCCCAGATACCTGTTTTTTACTTGGAAAAAGTAAATATTTTCTTTGAAGGTCTTATTGTAAAGCAAGGGATTACATTTAAGACCTAAAATAATTGTTGTTAATCTTCTTCAGCCTTAAAAGATTGTCTCAAAAGATGACAGGTTGAAAGGGAGATGATCAGCTAAGGAGGACGAAGGGATAAGCTTACAAAAGCACCAAAGAGAGTGCTAGTTATTTACATTTGGATAGACATTATAAATCACGCAAATTGTTTGAGGGGTGCTGCCAGGGAAATATCTGTGTCAAACACAAATTATGTGTGTGGTTGTGATAGCACTGTGCAGGAGGAAGTAAGTTTTCCATGAATCTGCCATGGGGTATCACTTTTGTGTTCTTCATTGTTAGGATATCTGGCACTGAAAATTTCCATGTGAGGAAATATATTTTTTTAGATGGGGTAGATGTTGCGTCTGTGGCCAAAACATGAACTCAACTGAACATGCACTAGTGGCAGGTGGTCTGCTGAGAACTGCAGTCAAATGACCCAGTTCAGAGAATTCAACTTTGGCAGAAATTTAGGGGCAAGTACAGAATTTAGGGGCAAGTACAGAATTTTGCAGACAGATACTTGGGAGCACCCCTTGCTGTGCACAGATAAGTGACTATCTGCACAGACACACAGTGGCTAAAAGCATACTTGACTCTGGCTTAAGAACCTTTACATAGATGCTACATAATAATTGTTTCTGTGCCATATATGACATACATTTTAAACCTTTTTTTAAATCATATTTTTTCCTAGGGTAAAACTGTTACATTGAAGCTTAAGAATGTGAATTTCGAAGTTAAAACCAGAGCTTCAACTGTGCTGTCTTCTGTTTCTACTGAGGAGGAAATATTTACTGTTGCTAAAGATTTGTTAGGAACAGAAATTGATAGTGTTGCTCCTCACCCTCTACGGATAAGACTTATGGGTAAGATATTTCAAATTCGTTCTTCATTTTCACAGTTAGGAAATCTGATAGTGTTTTGAAATAACACACCATGCTTTAAAAGTAAAACTGGTATTAATGCATTTATCCTTTTTCTATTACCCTAATTTTTGCAAAGTGAAACAGATCTGTGCTGAGCAAGTAACTTAGGAAGTTCTAATAATGAGTGCTGAATGGGGACTTAGGAAGCTTTACTAATTGAGGCTGTATATTTTTATTGCAACAACAATCAGATCATCTTGACAGTAGAAACTTGAGTCATAGCAGGGATTAATTCTGCTGCTTTAAAAGAGCTTTTAAATCTTCTTTGCACCACATCAGCAGAAGTGCTTACAGCACAGTGTTCTGCAGGAGATGCAAACATTTCTGACAACAGTAAACTCTGTGTTTTGACCCTAAGACATATGTTTCAGGTGTTTATGCATTCTGCTTGAAACATTGAGTGGTGTATAAAATTTACTTGTTAAGATATTAGAAAGTGCTGCAGAAAAATATGTTTTGATGGGTGAAGTTCATGCAAAAACGTTTAAACTGAATTCTTTGTAACTTAATTTATAAATTTGTGTTATAATGCAATGAGTTAAAACTTCAGAGTACTAAAATTAATAATAATTAATAATACTAAAATTAATAATATGGTTCGACTAGTGCTTGGGTCTGATAAAATTGTATTGACATTGTGATGCATTTGGAGGTAGACTAGCATCTTTTTAGAGATAAATTTTGTCTTTATTGAGTGAATGTATGCCTCAAAAGCTGTTAATTAGGAGTTAGTATCAAGCTTTCATAGAATTGTTATTTTAAGTTTCTTTTTCATCATTAGGTGTACGAGTATCAGGATTTCTAACTGAAGAAGAAAAGAAATACCAACAAAAAAGCATTACAAGTTTCTTAAAATCAGGAAAAGAAATTGGTTACCTTAGGCTTCAGCCAGAGAAGTCCAACCAAGAGTATTTCACAAAAAATTCAGAAGCAACTCATAGAGGGAGTTTTTTTGATCAAAAGCGAGCAGCAAGACAACTAAACAGTGAGAATATTTCTCCAAATGAAAGCATAGGTAAGCAGCTGTTTCATGATGATAGATCAGCAAACATTGTGGAAGAAACAAAGAAAGACGCCGATTTACAGAATTCTAATGTTTGTAAGATCTTCACCTGTCCTGTGTGCTTTGAGAAACAGAGCAGCAATAATTTGGAAGAACTTAATAGACACATTGATGAGTGCCTCAATGGGATGTGTGTTAAAGATACTGTGAAAATATCCAAGAATGACAGTTCAAGAGCAAATACATCTAACTTTCTTCCACAGTTTAAAACTGAGTGGGTTGATAAATGTCAAAAAAATGAAACATATCAATTATCAGGAACAGACCAGTCTGCAAGTGTATCTGACAGCTCTACTGACAATAGCACAGAAAAATTTGCTCAGATAATACCTGATAAATCTCCCAGAGAACGACAGCCTAACAATCTCAGTGACATTGCTAGAAATGTGTGTATGAAACAGTGTGTCTTCCCCAAACGAATGTCACAAGACAATGAAGACCATTTTGACAAGACTGAAGATAAAGAAGGAAGTAGTTCATCCTGTTTCTTTGAAGTCAAAGAAGACAGTGTTCTTGTTTGTCCAGTTTGTAATTCAGAACAGAAAACCACCAATCTAATGTCATTTAACAGACATGTTGATATCTGCTTAAATAAAGGCCTTATCCAGGAGCTAACAGAAAAACAGGATTTTCCGACTAAGACTTATAATGTGGAAAACTCAAACAGAATTTTCTCTGGTAAGTATATGCATTAGTATATGTTTAATTATTCAAATTGTCTGCTTTTGCAATTAAGATACTTCAGCAGTAGTGTACTTTGAACTTTTTAGTCGTTAGAAATTTTTCTCAACAAGCTTATTTAAGTAAGGCCTATATAGGAGTGAACATTTTTATTTAAAAAATGTCAAATTTATTTTCATGACAAAGTAGATTTATAAATGTGATGTTAGTTTGTCAGTGCCCCCCCATTTGCCACAAAGGTGACACAGGAATTACTGCTCATTTCTGGAAATTGTATGTTGCTTACGCCTGACCATATTCAGAAAGGTGTTTGTGAGGCCACTGATATTAAAGTGAAGATCAATGAAAACATCTTCAATGTGTATTGTTTCAGATTCAGTTAACAGAGAGGCTCCATTGCGTCATGTGCTGGCAAAAATAGAGAGATGAGAACTAAAGCTTAAAGGAAGAAACTTCCAATTCTGTTTTATAGCTAAAAAAATATATCATGTAACTTCCTCTGTAACATGCCACAGCAGTATCATTCATGTTTTCTGAAGTAGTTTCTCTTTTTGACAAAGAGTTCATTTTTGGCCAGATTAGAGTGCAAGTGCAGGTAGTAAAGTATCTGCCTAAAGTAGTCCCTGATCTATTTTGGGAACCTTATAAAAGGAAATTAAAGGCTAATGTGTTAGAATTTTCAGAATACAATTAAGACTTAAAATAAGTATATTTTACAAGAAAATTTTCAAAGTGGTACTGCTATTACATGTGCAAACATGTTTTAATTTAAATGGAAGACTTACTTTAGGTGAAGTTTCATTTTTGTCCCCTGCAGGATAAAAAAATTAAAACCATGGTTTTTAACTACCACCTTGAAAATCAACTACGTTATGCTGAAGTATTTCTGAAAACTATTACAAGGTTCAAAGTAATCCCTTATAATTCAATAACATAAAGGCTTTTTGGTTTTCTCTTTGAAAAATGGTAATATAAACTACAGTATTCAAGTTGCAGATAATATTATCTGCTTCTTGAGACAGATTAAATTTTTTAAAAAGCTATTCCATGTATGTAAGCATTCTTTCTTTATGTAACTCATTTTGGTTGTTTTCAATTATTTTTAAGGAGGTTTAAGCAAAGGACAGCAATACACAAATCCTTCACAAGGAACAAAAAGGTAAATGTTTTTTGGAAGTTTGAATATGCAACTGGTTTGAAAATAATGAAGTCTAGAAAAATATTCAGTGTTGTAAAATCTGTGTTGGTATGCATTGTATATTTTAACCACTTATTGTTTGTTTTTTTTCCCTCCCTTTGTTTAACTCTAGGTCTGGACTAACAGCTTCACAGTCAGTATCTAAAAAACCCAAGGCAAGCAATTCCAAACATACAATCAAAATGTTTTTTAAATGATTGTGTAGCAACGTGTTCTACATGAAGCATTTAATAGAGTTTTATGACTGCAAGTTAATTTAGCTTTGGCAGTAGGCTGGATTCAGGTGCCTGTCATTTTGGAACCATTCCATATCTGTGTAATAAGAACATGATATCTGAGATATAAGAAGAGGTAAAACGAAGGGGTTTTTTCTTTTCTTTTTTTTTCTTTTCTTTGGAGAATAATACTTTTATTTCCACTTGTTTCCAAGAATCAGAATTTGGTAGCACTTTGATTTAGCTCCCTAGAATACACAGGAATCATTAGCTAGGGTGCTCCACTGTACCTACTGAAGGCCCTCTTCCCACATCTGAACTTCCGTCTTCCCTATTGTAAAAATAAAAGTGTGAGATTAACTGTATGATAACAAAGAGGAGTTGAGTTGCTCAATTTCAGCTAATGTTTGTCTTCGTAGTGGATACAAAAATGTGTTAGTCTCTCAGTTACACAGAATAAGAACAAGAACTTAGAGCACTATCAAGCTCTCATTGTTACTGAAAATTACTTCAGTAAGAGTTGATTGACCAGATCTGAAGGACTTGTCATGGTATGATATGCAACAACTTCACTTATTTGAAAAATGTTTAAAAATCTGTTAAGTGAGAGGATTCGTCCAGGATACTCAGACAAATGTTGAATGATGAAAATGATGAATGATGAAATGATGAAAATGCCGTTTCATCTTTGGCCTTTCCAAAGGGACTGAAAACTTTTACAGTTTGAAATTGTTACCAGTGAGTAGCACTAAATTTCCTCTAAATAAAAGGTTTCATGGTGCAATAATAATGAATTACATGCAAATACAAGATAATGAACTTTCTTATTGTTTAGCTATCTTTCTCTTTTAAATTATTTTGTATTGCTGAATAAAGTGTATTCTGTGAGTGCGTATGTGGAAAAAGGAATGTAAGTGCAAATATTTAAAATGCTCTGTTTAGATTTTTTTCTGTTCACATCAAATTGTTTAAAGACATTTTATTATAATCAAATATTTATCAGACAAATAATTTATTATAACATATTTCTTAGAAGTTATACAAACATTGCCAAGCCCTGTAGGAAATATAAATTGCTTTTTTAACTGCAAGGTCTTTTAAAGAAATGGCTGCTGCAGAAGCATCTATTTTGCTGTTCAACTGTATTGAGATTTCCTTGCTTTTTAATCAAACAAATGTATACATTCTATGTGTTAGATGCTCAAGCTCAGTTCAGAATATGCTTTCCTGTTTCCAGAATGGCTGGAATGATTACACCATCTCTACCTGCTTATCTGTTTGTCAGATGCCACTGTACCCACAGCTCTGTCATTTGAATTCATGTCAGTGCTCCCTTACCTTCTTTGGACCAAATCAGCTGGACTAGTTCAAACTTTAAATTGACTCAGTCAGCTTTTTCAAACTGGGTCAGTGAGCACTCAGCATGAGCTATTCTGTTGCCAGGCATGGGAACTTCTCATAGGAAAGACATAAAAGCAACTGAGGGAACATGTCTGCCAACTGCTGTTTAGAAAGTGAACACCTATCCCTTTTTTAGTTTGTATCTCTGATTCAATAAAGTGTAGAATCTAAGTATTACCTTGTCATAGTGTGTATATCTTTAAAACGTCTATTTTTACATAGCATTACATAGCAAAAAGTAAGCTACTCTTAGGTGCTTGAAAAAAATAAGTTAGTTGTCTTAGCCTCAAAAGTTGCCTTGCCATCTGTTTAAAAGGGAAGTGTCATAGACTTATCCTAGTGGTCATGAAAAGGTTGTGGATGTGTCAGTATTAATGTAAAAATAAAACTCAGTGTGTTACTGTAAATTATTTATTACAGTGCAATTGTGCATTGACCCTGACTGGATGCCAGGCAGACAGCAAAGCTGCTCTTTCACTCACCTCTGCAGCTGGACAGGGGAGAGAAAATACAGTGAAGGGTTCACGGGTTGAGACAGGGAGCAGGAGAGATCACTCATCAAATACCGTCATGGGCCAAGCAGGCTTTCATTAGAGATATTAATTGAATTTATCACTAAAAAAATGAGAGCAGAATGAGAAGAAAAGTAACACCTTAAAAAACACCTTTCCCACATCGTCTCTCCTTCCCAGCTCTACCTCCTCCCCCAGTGGCACACAGAGACAGGGAATGGAGGTTATGGTCAGCTCCTCACATGTTGTTCCTGCTCACAGTGAGGAATCTTTCCCCTGCTCCAACATAGGGGGTCCCTCCCATGAGAGACAGTTCTCCATGAACTTCTCTAACATGAGTCCATCCCTTGGGCAACAGATCTGTGAACTGCTGCAGTGTGTGTCACTCTTCCATGGGGTGCAGTCCTGCAAGGACAGGCTGCTCCAGTGTGGGTGCTCCACGGTGTCACAAGCCCTACCAGGAACCCTGCTGCAGCATGGGCTCCTCTCTGCACAGGTCTGCAGCTCCCTGCTCCAGTGTGGGCTTCCCATGAGGTCACAGTCCCCTCTCAGACATCCACTGCTCCAGCACAGGTCTGTTTCCCCCATGGGCTGCCGGTGCATCCCTGCACCCCCTGACCTCCATGGGCTGCAGAGGCACAGCTGTCTCACCATGGGCTGCAGGGCCTGGAGCACCCCCTGTCCAGCTTCTGCAGGGACCTTGGTGTGTACAGAGCTGTTCCCCTCACAAATTCTCACTCTATTCTTCTGTGGTCACTATTACAATTTTGCAATAATTTTTTTTTGTCTCAAATCTGTTATCAGAGAGACCTTACCACTGTTTCTGCTTGGCTCAGTCTTGGCCAGCAGCGGGTCTATCTAGAGCTGGCTGGAATTGCCTTTGCTGGATATGGAGGAGGCTTCTGGCAGCTTCTCACAGAAGCCACCCCTGTAACACCCCTGCTACCAAAGTTTAATAATGCAAACCAAATACAAAGTTGTATGTGTTTACTGGTTTAAAAGTCCTTTTCTCCTATACTTCTTATAGTTTTTGATGCCATACTTATTACTGTTTTTATCTGAAGCAGACCTTCAGTTCATGATTAAGCATTGTCGACAATTTCCGTGATAGAATTTTTCTTCTTGTTTCTTGTGGAGAAGACTGTATAACCAATGTCTGTTTTGCATTTTCCTCAGTGACTCTGTGTGTTATTCAATTGATCTTAAATTAAAATCTGTTTTTATTAATATGTGACAGTTTCTTTTTAGCTGTCTTTAATTAATTTTAAATGATTTCCCATATGTCAGCCATTCCACACTTACTATATCCATAGTTCTGAAGCATGTGCATAGTTTGGCACCAGATGCAACTTCTTGTTTGATGTAAGTACCTCCTTATTTAAGGTTTGCATGTAAGTACTTAATCTTGAATTCCTCTTTTAGTTGAGTAACAAAGGATAGTGATTCTGTGACCTTAATGTTACTCTCTCTGCCATTTCTGAAGAAAGGGATTTAGACAGTCTATACATTCAACAATGCTTGGTCTTACCTTACATTTTAATTTTATATTGGCTCTAATTAGTTCTGTATGTATTACTCTTGTTATCTTAAGTATTAAAGAAAGTGGTCAGATTTCCTGTCAGAGTGAGAGCTCTGTGAAGGCAAGTAGGGAATATGTTACAGTACTTCCTCGCTCTGCACTTTGTTTTGGGTTCTTCAGCTCTGTAAGGTTCTGTGTCAGTCTGTCTGCAGTCTGTGGAGGCCATCTGAAAGAGTCAAGATTGTAGGAAGTGGTTAGAAAATGTGCTAAACTTGATACACATAACATTTAAGCACAGGATACGCTGTGAAATAGTATTGTGCATTAGTCATTAGAACTGGAAATTAGCAGCGGTGTTTCATGACTGAAAATTATGATTTTACTGTAACTGATGCTCTGTATGAGCATCCTTTGGTGCCAGCTTTGTAGGCTAACCTAATCACTCTGTAGTTGTCTGTTGTCACTCATTTTGAAAAGGAGCATTAACAGTGAAAACAGTCTGTATTACCATAAGTAATGCAGACCTTCCTTTCTTCCTTCTAAGAGATTGCTGGAACATTTGACTCACGGGAAACCTCCATGATTCAGTTATGGCTAAATCAGTTATGGCTTGTTCTTCTCACTCAACTTACTTTCCCAGGGTTGTTTTTTCTTTCAGCTGAGTTACATTCACTTACTGGAAGTACAGTTGGTGAAATTGTCTTATCAGACTGAAGTGTATCAATTGTAAAGATTTTTTACATCACAGCCTCTCTATACCAAAAATGTTTGAAGGAGATAAGAACTGTGAAATGTATTTATTTGTGGTAAGCAGAGTCTGAGCAAATAGTTTTTGTATCCAAATTCATTAAGTTTACAAACTCTTGAGTATTTTAGATTAATTTTATTATGGAAAGATATGGTGTTAGTCATCTTGGAAATTAATGTGATTGTGTAATTTTAGAAAAAAATTAAGGCAAAGGAACTCCAATGTGTCTACAATTGTGTGAGGCTGAATACTGGTGGTTCTGCTTTCTTGGAACTACTTTTCCTATATTTATTTTGAAATAGCAATATCAAAGGCAGTTTTTAAAGTAAAATTCAAGGTAGTCACTTTAAAAAAAATTATGCCCTGTTGTGGAAAAATCACAAAAGGGAAATACCAAAGACCAAAGTCATAATGGACATCAAGATAAGTTGAGAAATAGGTAGGTTAGATGAATCTCAGTATATCAGGTCACAAAATCGGAACCTGCGGGCATGTGTGTTTTGATTTTGACAGGACTTTGAGAAAAGTAAATGCAAACAGTTTTTACCTGAAATTTACCTGAAGGGTCTTGTGATTGGATGAATACTGCTACCACATGTGCACAATTATGCACCAATTAATGTCAGCAGCACTTCAGTCTCTCACATCCTACGGCTGCATGAAGCATGCGGGAGTGCAGGGATGGTCACCTTCCCCTGTCCAGTGAAGACTGGTTACAATTATGAGAATAACTCCAAAAATGGCCTTCAACCTGCATAGAGAGCTTCATGCCTACCAAGTAGTTAGTAATAAATCCACTTGGCTCCAGGCATCCCATCCAAGCTGTGACACCTCTGTGTGTCTGTACACATGTGCGTATGACACAGCTTTTCAGAAGTTGTCTGGCGCAACAGGACTGCCTTTTGTCTGATGTGAGCGCTTGAGGGTGCTGATTGCTCCTGGCACATAAGGCTAGCCACTAGGGAAGGCGTGAGGGGGATTGGATGGGGAAAGGATGATCCCATTCAGTGCCTAGCCACTGTCAAGAAATGCAGTATATTTAGTGCTTGATTTCTCTTAGAACAAACTCCTAAAGCTGCTCCACAACTCTGCCCCTTGGCTTGGCGGTGTCCTGGCCCCAGCGGGGTGCTGTGCAGGTGTGCCTGCAGGGCGGTGTTTGCCCGGCTGCGTGCGCTGGCCTCCCGGGAACCGGTTTGTCGGGGCCCGCACACGCAGGACGCCTCCCTCGGCACATGGGCCCCAGGCCCTTCCCTTGGCTGATGAGGAAGAGGAGCTCCGGGCAGCAATGAAGGGCCTGAGCCGCCTGCTCCGCGCCGGGGAGGATGCCGCGCTGGGAGCCGTGGCGGCGAGCCATGAAGGCCGTGAGTCCGCGGGGGTAGCAGGCCAGGCGGTCCGGGGGGCAGCGCTGCACAGTACAGCAGAGCCCAGCACTGCACGGCCCAGCACAGCACAGCGCAGCACAGCGCAGCGCTGCGGCCCGACCGCCAGCGTTGCCTGCCTTCCCTGAAGGCAGCGAGCCAGGCCCTCTCTTAGGGCTGCTGGGACCCACCCAAACCTGCTTTTTGCCTTGATGGGAGAACAAAATGAGCGATGGAGGTTGGAAAGGACAAAGATTAGCATGAGCTGTTGTACATGTAGTAAAAGACATCAGCAAATGTGCGGATGTAGGATTGGGAGCTAGGCTTTGCCACGTGGTGGTCCCAGGGGCAAGTGCTACAAATTGCCCGCTGTCGTGCTTTAACTGACCCTTTGAACGGCTCTGAGAGGGTTCGCTGGTATTAGTCACGTCCCTGGAGCTGAGCATCTGCCGCCAGTTTCACAGCCAATCACCCAGTTTTGGGAGGCACACAGAAATCAGAGGATCTTGCACTCAGAAACACAACCCAGCAAAGGGGTCTCCGGCCTTCAGCCTGCACACCATTCTGTGAAAGAACAGACTGCTCTGGCGTGAACTATGGGTAGTGAAAACAGGTGATTTGTGGAAACTAAGTGCTACTTGCCAAACCCTGCTTCGCCACAGTTCTGTGATCACAGTGTGACAGCTGGGAGCCATCATCTTGGGCTCTGGTTCTTGCTCCCAGGCTGGTAAAGAGTGCAGAAAAAGAAAAGAACCAGTGAAATATGGCCATTGGACTAAATAAGTAGTTTTTCCCATGATTTCTTTGAAATGGAAAATTACTATTTTAGAAAAAAAAAATCTTAGTGACTTAGCAAGATCCCAACATTGCTCTAGTAATTTTACTTCCAGTAAAAAGAAAACCCAGAGAAAACTTTGAAAATGTTGCCAGATCATTAAATAGATTATTTCATTTTTAGAAATAATAGGGTAAAAGTACTTTTATTGGCATTTGAATCCAAATATTGTTGATATTTTTTAAATTTTACCTCCTTGGACCTCCTTAATCAGTTCAAATTCAGGAGTTGTTTTGCCTTGTGTTTTTTAAGATAGTTGTGGTTTTCATCTTGTGGACATCACAACAGAAGAGGAAATCAAAGTACTAATTCCAGTTAGCTCAAAAGAAAAATGGGATATAACTAATAAATTGTCCAATATAAATATATATGTATTTATTATATAAGCCAGACTTTTTGTATGGTGCCAAAGAAAATAACCCCTAAAAAACCTGGCAGTCACACATAGATAATTGATTGCTGCTGTTACTTGAAAATAGAGTAATTCCTAGTTACAGGAGCAGCACTAAATCTTGGAGATCCCTGCTTGGATAGAAGGCTTCCATAAAGCTTAGTCTGACAGCTCTGTACTCCTGTAATTCCATACATGAAAAAAAAATATTTGCAAAAGCAGCAAAAGTTTGGGCAACGAATCAGAGTCATTGTGTGTCTATGTTGTGATGGTTCTCAACTCCTGAATTACTAAGTGTGAAGGGAGAGATTTTGAAGAAATATAATGTACAGAGGAAAAGGTCTTTTTTGCAGCACATGGCCAATACATTGCTTCTGGACAGGAGAGAAAAGAACACTTAATTTTTTGTTAGAACTGCAAAATTGTCCTTGCTGATGCATACACAGTAAAGAAACATAGTTTTATCTTGTTTTTGAAGGCAGTGCTGAGTAAAGTCTTGGGGTTGTTCCTGATTGTCCTGCTTCTATCTTTGCATCCTCATGTAAGACAGCAGTCAGCAGGAATGAATGTGGCCTTATTGTAATTAATTGCCAGTTAGTGCTGTATAGTTTTTTCTATATTGGACGTAAATTTGCCTTGAGCAAGGTGTCCTTTGACCATTGGTTTACCTGAGCTTGAAATCAAGTTAGTAGAAAGCTCTGTTGGATACTTCCTAAGGTAATGACTATGAAAACTGGGACTGAGGCATTTATTCTTTAAAGATCACTGTTCATAATGATGATTTGCTATTAGCCATGGTCCTTGTCACAAATGCCAGGAGAGCATCTTTATTTGCAAATGCTTTTTTTTCTTTTTATTTTCCTTCCTTGTGCCTGCATGTTGTAATATGAATAACACATAGACTGTGATTCCCAGAGAAGTTTGGAAGGATGATTCTTTTATTTGAGGCACTTGGATAATTTCTTAGGGAAACTGGAAGCACCTTTGCAAGTATCCAGTTTAATTTCTAATTCATTTTCTACAGTAAAAATGTGATTATTCTCCCTGAGATGATAGCCACAGGGAACATATAAATGAAATTAAGTGAATGCTATACTGATTTTCCTTAGCATGCTCTGCAGTTGTAGTGCCTCATGTTGCATCCTGATTAGGCATTGATGAACTTAGACATAATGTGGTAGGATGAACTTGCCTGAGAGGGCTCTAAGGAATAGATAATTCCTGTAGTTCCTGATCCAACAGACTGGTGCCTCCTTGATGATGTCATTGGACAAGAGGCCTTCAGCCCAAAATAGTCTAGACAGAAGGCATCTAACTAATTGGATTTTAAGTGTGACATGCTATTGGATTAAAAGTATGTATTAACATTTTTGCAACTGGTGTAACTGCTACACTGTTTTCTTTTAAGTGTTTAATGAAATATTACAGTATAAACATGAAAAATATTCTGACCTCCAGCTAAAGAAGGTCAGACACTGGAATTTTACTTTTCAGAGTTACTGAATATATCTTGCTACCTCAGCTGACCAAACAGATGCTAATTTTTGGATTGAGATATTAAAGGGAGGTCTCAAATCAAAACTGGATTTTGTTTGTTTTGGTTTGTTTTTCCAGTCATGTCTGTTTGGTTACTGCTTTACATAGCTTGTGTTTTGGTAGTGTGTTTTAAAACAGAAAATTTCTCAAAGAATAGGAAATAAATGCTGAAGTTTGTAGTTGAAGTTACTGCTATGCCTATGCTGTAATTTGAGATGCAGTTAGGTAGTAAGAGCTTCATAAACAAACTGTTCCTGTGAGTGCCAGCTCTGGTGATTTGTGTTGTGAAAAGTCTCTCTTTAGTTGCACTTAAAAGTTGAAACTAGAAATATCAGCCAGATGTCTCTAAAGGAGAAAAATCTAGTCATTAAATGCTTTGATGACGAGAAGCAAGTGATTCTCATAACATTAAATCACTACAAAGAACAGAAAGTATAAACAATATTATCATCCCTTATGTTGGTTATGGCTACTTTTTTAATAATATGGGTGTTTTTATCATGTTTTCCCACAGTACTGCCAGATGAGAGAGAATTTCAACATGCTGCTAAAATGAACAATTTGGATACCATGGAAAAGCTGTTTAAAAAGAATGTTAACATAAATGCTGTAGATACTGTGAGTATAAGGTGCCTGACAGGTGCCTGCTGTGAAGGGTGATTCCTTGGGGCTGCATGGGGGAATGCCTGCATGCTCCCTCAGGGCAGGAGAGAGGCTGCAGAAGGGCCCTCTAGGACCTGGTGAAGAAATAATTTCACGTGGCCATTATGGACACTGGGAATTGTACAGCTGAGCTCTGGGGTTTCAGTGTCAGTGGATCACATTGGGAGCTAAGGACTCCTCAATTCTGCCCCTACTCAAGTGTTTCCTCACAGCTCTTTGGTGACTAATTTCCCAAGTTCTCCATCTTTCTGATGGACTTTACCTCACAGTCACTTTAAGAATGGATTCATGCTGCTAGCATTACAAATTTCTAGAAAGAAGTATTACTCTTGGTTTGCATGGAACTGTGGAAGCATTTTACAATGTCCTCTGGCTCCAGCCTGAGCTCAGGGTCCAGGTTTACCTTAGATATACAAAAATGCATTTCCTATGCTGACTTCAACACCAGGCCTAAAATGTGAGATGTATACTTCACAGTAGGTAAGTAAAGCACTGTGTTTCACATGAGAGGTAGTTCAACAGCAACCAAGCAGCCATGATATTAATCTGGGAGTTTGGTGTAACAGTGTCCTCTCAACGGCTACATATAAATAATCTACCCCTGAGTATTTATTTATTTATTGTTATTTATTCTGGGTTCTGAAAAATTTTGCCTCCCATGCCCACATGTATTTTCACTCACTGGGGAATATAGAAGATATTTTAGTGCACTCTTTGACTTGTTTATAAAACAGACAAGGAGACAGACATTTCCTCTGAGTACACTTGAATACTGAGAGTATCAATTGCATTACACTCTAAAAGGTCACTTTAAAATAGTTCTTTCTTCCTCCTTGCTTTCCAGAGTTCAGGAGGTTAAACTAAATACATTTTCAGTTCAGTAGTTTGAAACTCTTCTCTGTCATCCTTAAATTAGATCTATAATATGAGACAGTTACTAGTATAGCTGCAGAGGTGTTGTGCTTTGATTGATTATCCTAGTAGGGAGGTAGCTTATGCTGGCGAAGCCATTTGTTTTGTTAATGTTGATGATTCCTGCCCCTGTGCTCTCAAGCCAAATAAGAAGGGCTATCAGATTATGAGCTTTTTGATAGTACTCTTTCTATAGTATAAGAGGCTTTTTTCTGTCATAAATATAAGTCCTAAATCCCACCTTTTTATTCCTTTTGGTGCATATGATTGTAAATTTAAATTTATACAAGTCAAGTGAGCTTCAGAGAAGCTAAGAAAACAAATCCAAACTGACTTTTAAAATTAATTTATTAAATGTCTTAGACATCTTTGTATGGAAACTATTAGTCACTAATGTTAAACCCAGTTATGCCCACTTTAACTGAAAGCAAAACTCTCCAATAAAATTTTATTCAATTTAACAAATTTCTTTTAAATATATACCACAAATTACTTTGTGGAAGTCTTCTTGAGAAGCACTGAGCCCATTCACCTCTATAAAATTACTCAGTCTTTGCACAGTGGTAGCTT